>NW_024879219.1:27821-289865 GCF_018340385.1 Cyprinus carpio | reverse complement strand
TTACGTATTGCTATACCTGGTTTTTAAATACCAGTTTATTGGGTACTTCATGATATTGTTTTGGTTTTTGTTTATTGGTTTATTGGTTATTTTGTTTTATTGTATATATATATAAAAATTATAATCCAAGAATAAAGCAGAGAGTATATATATATATATATATATATACTTTTTGTATTATTAAATTATTATTATTAGTATTATTATTTTTTTTATTTTTTATTTTTTAGTGTCAGAGAACTATGATGTCATATATTTCTGGCCATGCATTACACAACAAATTTTGAAGTGTCTGTCACCACCGAAGTGAATATTTCACTGGAATAATGATAGTCAATCATAAGTCACACTTCATTTTGGGTCAGTTCTGTATTACCAAACCACTGAACATATGACCTTTGCCCCAATAAACTCCTAATTTGCTGTTTATTAATAATTGAAGTGGTTGTTAAGTTTAGGTGTTGGGTGCAGGATTAGGGATGTGCAGAATGTGTATTTAGCATAAGCATAATAACAATATTAATAGGCATGCTGATGGCAACTGGTTAATAGCAAATTGGTTCCTATACTGAAGTGGTGTTCAATCCTTGTCCTGGGGACCCACCACTCTCTGCAACGTGTGTCTCCCTTGGCCCCAACACACCTGGTTATCAGCTCTCTTTGGAGAGATCCATGTACTGAACTGAGTGTGTCAGATTATATTGATTTCTGAACTTACTAATTCTGTGTAGTCTGCAGTTAATGTAAGTGGCTCGTGTGTCTTTGTGGTCCCACAGTCACATATGTTTGGATCAGTCAGTTTTGTGGTCCCACAGTCACATATGTTTGGTTAAGTTATTTTTTGGCAATTGTGATTGTTTTCTGCAAAACCAATAAAATTACACTTTGACAGATTATATTTAGCTTTTTTTATTAACATGGTTTGACATTACAGTGCTAACAGCAAATACACTACTGACATCCAATTACAAACACTGAATGCAAAATTGGGCCATGATTGGCATGATTGAAATTAATTAATTTAATTCAAGTGCTTTGTGACACAGTGGTCACACAAGGTTTTTAACTGAAAGTTAATTTTACAGTTGTACAAATAAATTAATTAATACAGGAGACAAATATATATATATATATATATATATATATATATATATATATATCTAGTGGCTCTATTGCAATATTATTTTACTGTATATATATATATACCCACACATATTGTGTAAAGTCTTGTGAAGAGTGACAGTCCAGTATATCACCCTCATTTAACACTTATTTGTCTGAAAAGAATTGGCTGATGGGAAATGAATGGGTCACCAGAAGCCAAGGAGGAAATGGATGGACTAAGTACAGTGAATTACACTTCAGGTTGACTTATTTAACACTTATTTGTCTGAAAATTGTGATGAAATGAGTGGGTCGTTTTGTGCTGTTTTAAGTTGTTTATTTAACACTTATTTGTCTGACAATTGTTGTGTAACAATTTGTTTAGTTTTTCATGATTTTAGATACTCTTCTTCAGATACTTTTATTTTTGATGTTCATGTATGTATACAAAGTCTCTTGTAGATGGCACTTGTGTATATGCAGCTATTATGTTTAATTTGTCATTGTATGTGATGATTAATATTTCCTGACCATTTTAATCATCTAGTAAAGTCAAGTTTCCTAATATTATACTGTGCTTGGGTTCTTCATGTCTGAGAAATGTTCAAGTTAAAACATCAAAGAATTATGGTGTTATGTTGTTGTTGTTGTTGTTGTTTTGTTGTTGTTGTTTTTCAGTTTGAAAAATGTACTGTGAAGCCTATGCTTGGGTAAAATACTTCCGACACTGTGTCTGACTGATTGTCAGTAACAGAAGAAAACAAACAATCTGAGTCCAGCAGCAACCAGAGCTGTTGCTGGCGTGGTGAAAGGTGTGATTGTACAATTATCAGGGACCAGTTACCCCCCAATACACCCATTACCTGAATACCATCCCCTTTACTTTTACAAAAGAGTGGCCTACTACAAAACATAAAAAATACAGCTAAGAAAAATCTGACTAAAAAATAGACAATTGATAATAGTTCTCCATTTGGTCTTCATTGGTTGCCTTACTTCCTCCTGGTCTATCTGTTACAAAACAACAAAGACAAACTTAGTAACATTAGTTTGATCCATCACTAACAATTTTGTCAATGAAACTCAGATTATACACACCCACCTTCAACATGAAGCTCTGTGATGGTGTGATTCTGAAATGGTCTAATGATGTGACAGTGGTACTTTCATGCATCTCTCTGTTTTTTGAAGACCGTTGGGTTTTAAGGTGAAGTTGCCCTTCTTGGCCTCCTCTGAGGGTTTAGACTCTGTCCTTGTACTTTGGATCTTGATCTTCAGCTATGCTACCTCTAATGGCGTCACACACAATCTTGCCTTCTTCGGGTCTCAAGTGCACACCTAGCTTCTGTTTTGTTTTGAATCCAATTTTCGGGGATCGAACAAGACAAGATAGCTGGGTCTCCAACAAAACCTTTGGCTGGCAATGACCCTCACGGGATCAGAGAAAAACTTACCACCTAAGAAAAAACAGCAACACACACACACGTTCATCTTTCTGCCATGTGACAAGTTTCATTTAAAATATTTAAAATCTCACCTGAGATATACAGCAGAAACATAAAGAAGCTGGTAGTGATGATGCACCAACTGAAGAAGAGAATGCAAAAGATTCCAACAGTTTGCTAACCTACTTTTAGCCCATATTATCTCAGCAATATTCACTTAATGCAAAAGGAACTGGGATCTACCTCCCCTGATGAGTCGACACTGTGAATCATGTTCTTCCTGTCTTTCCAAAAAGTCTGTGTCATTCTAAGCTTACTGTAGCACCTCTTTTTATTAAAACTATATACCTCTTTGTGATAAACAGCAGCTTATTTTCAGTTACAGCACCAAATGTTGTTAGGATGGGTCTCGTCTAGAATTGTCATGTGGACCAGCAATGAACCAAAAACGAGCTTTTTACTTTTGTACAGAAATTAAATATTGTTATTAATTTAAAATAACAGCATACACTAGGAAAAATGTAAAAGAAGAGGTAATAATTTGATCCACACACACACTAATATGGTATTCTCTCTCTCTACCAGCTACTGTAAAGCTCAACCGAACAACCAAACTACATTCAAGCCTTCTAAACCAATCAAAAAATGGTATACCAGTTCATGACAATGGATATTGTGTACTTAACTGGCAATGAATATAATTCATGCTACCTAATGGGAAATAAATGATTTTTTTACTAACATTATTTACTATTAGCTTTCATGCTACAACGATCTAGCATATGGCATTAGCGATCTCCACGTTTCAATTCACTGAAGCTTACCTTTGTTCCATTGTTTTTCGGTTTTTCATATGAAGCATTTGATTGTAATTGTGGCATGAACTTGCACTTGAATTTCAAAAATGAAAGCCAGTTTTTTAAATTGTAGCTAGGTAGGTCCGTCAAATACCGGTCCGTTGCCGGAGTCAGAAAATGGTACCAACAGCCGTTAATACGGTGTACGGATGTGACGTTTTTCAGGTGGCTAAGATGGAAGTATTCGTCTATTTTTGCTGGCTAGAAATATCTTTGATCATTAACAGCCTATTGTTGTTTATAGTGATATTTTTTGATTTTTGATATATGAAATCTTACTTCTCCATAATATATTCTTTTTGATATTTTGTTTATTATTGTACAATATTTTGACAATGATGACTAATAGTCAAATGTTCTACAATTTAGACTCAGTTATTATCAACCACCATTGCTCCCAGAATCCAGCCATGAGTCTTGGCTGATTAGTTTTTTCCTACCTGCTTAGGTTTGTGTCAGTTTTCCTGCCTGTAGTTCAGTGACTATATCACTGAATATGACTAAATAAACTGAATACAGTGCCACAAGTGTTTACACCTTTGATGAATCTTCGCTAAACTTGGTGAAGATGGAAGAACATCCTTCTTGATTCATCAGTTGACTTTAAAGGGTAAATATTGTTCATTTAAAGCCCCAGGTTGTATTCATTTCATTAGTCCCTTTCCACTCAAGTGAAATCTCTCAAAACCATATGAGGAACTTAAAAGAACATAAACAAAAAGAAAAGCTCCTGGAAAAGACAAAAAATGTATCAAAGTTTAAAATCCAAATGTTGTTTAGTCCCCAAGCGTCCTTGAATTAAGACATGACATTTAAAGAGTTTGGGAAATGTAAGAGAAAAAGAAAGGGAAATGCAACAGAGAGGAATGCACAAAAGAACATACAAAACAGGAAGAGTAAACCCGGCACATAATGATTACCATGATGCCGCATGCATGTTCTGCCCATACATTACACAGCAAGATTCCGAGTATCTGTCCACACTGAAGGTAGAGAAATTCCACATAATTCCCACATTCCACATAATCGCAATATGATATTTTACACTAGGATTTAGGAGCTAGTATTGTAGCGCGAAACGCATATAAATCTTTTGTTTCAAATCAATTGCCTCCAGAGGACATAGTAATCAGCCTGACTCATGCTTGGTTTGACACTAAGTGAAACTACTATCTCATGCTATTTCAATTGCACTTTTAAATATCAGTGAAGAGAGAAAACTGACGGTTTGATAACTTCAGACATAACCCTATATTTCTTCTTGCTTTTTTTTTTTGGCACACAAAATGAGTGCAGCAAATCAATCAAGGTTATATACTGTGCCTTTAGAAAGTATTATTCCATACCCCTCTCATTTTTTTTTCCGTTTTGTTATCTTGCTGCCTTTTTGTTAAACTGCTTTAAATATGTTTTTTTAGGTTTGAGACTTTGAATGCTTTGCAGCAGCTACAAGATCTTATCTATTCACAAACAACTTGTAACCCTCAAAGAGAAGAGCCAAAATTTAGAGAATTAGTTCATACTTGGCCCCTTTTAATGAAGAGAGAGACAGAGAAAGAGAGAGAAGTATGCCCTCTCAGTTCCTGTAGTAACAAACAAAGTAAACAATGCATTATAATTAAGCATAGTTTAATGTGTATTGCTTTTTTCCATAAGTCTATATTCCAGTGGTATAATGTAACCTGCCAATTTCAATTCTGCATTTTTTTGTATTTTCGTGTAATTTTTTATATATGTTATCTTGAATGATCAAATTAAAGATCCTCTCTCAGTTCCATTTGTCTAATTTAATTTGTATATTCTTTGGGAAAGTGAAAATAATAATAATAATAATAACTTAATAGGTCTTGGGTCAGTTCAGAGTGTTTTGTTCCAGAAATATATAAACTTTATGTTGGCAGATTAATCACTAAAAGCAATATACTTTAACATCACACACTGCTTAAAGATAAACAATAAAGATCTTATGAGTAAAAGAATAGTTCCACTTAGGCCGTCCCAAGATGTAGATAAGTTTGTTTGCTCGTTCAAGTTTTCCAGTTCAGTGTCGTATAGCACTTTTTACGATACAAATCATTGCAAATCAACTTTACAGAAAATTCAGTTTCTACAATATTTGGTAGTAGCTTATCAGTGATGACTGTCAGTTTATGTGCATACGGCAGAAATGTTCAGGAAAAATCAATAAAAATGTAAACAAACAGATGATTAACACTATTAACGGCAATTTTATGAGGAAATCCAAACTTTTAGCAAAAATATGGTAGTTCTGTATGTTGTCTCTGGGTTAGGCATCATCTGAAAGGGGTCCTCTGAGAGTTCTCTCTCATCCTTCTCAGGTGTTCTGGATGGGACTGAAGTGTGTGTAAATCCTAGTTACTATCCATTGTCTGTGTATCCTAGAGTACTGCAAAAAGTCCAGTGTTTTTTTTGTGAACTTAGGGAGGTGATGGTGGAGCGTGTGATTGTAGCGTGGTAGAAGACTAGTTAGGGGTACACAGGAGCTAAACCATTAAGGGCCTTATAAGTAAGTAATAATATTTTGTAACTGATACAGAAATTAATAGGTAGCCAGTGCAGAGACTGTAAAATTGGGGTAATATGGTCATATTTTCTTGACCTTGTAAGGACTCTAGCCGCTGCATTTTCGGACTACCTGTAGCTTGTTTTTTATTGAAGATGCAGGACAACCACCTAGCAGTGCATTACAATAGTCCAGTCTAGAGGTCATGAATGCATGAACTAGCTTTTCTGCATCAGGAACAGGTAACTTGTTTAAGTAACCGTGGCAGCAATGTTTTTTACAAATGGATGGAAGAATGCTGTTTTTTGTAAGCATGGGGAAATATGATTTTTTCAAAGGCAAAGTTACCAATCTAATATAACATGCAGATTTTTGACTTTGCCAGAGGAAATAACAGTACATCCATATAGTTTATAGAATTAGCAGAATCTACAAGATTCTATGCAATGTTTTTTGGTCAATAGAAGTAATATCTTTGTCTTATTTGGTTAAGAATTATTGAATCAATCTTTTACAATTTTAACCACACTCTTTTTAGCTTAGATAATTTGAAAGTTTTGTCTAATTCTCTTTGAGAGATATATAGTTTAGTATCATCAGGAAACTAATCACCTGTATTTCTAATGACACCAGTGGCAACATGTATATTGAAAATAGCAGAAGGGACCTAGGGTCTTGTGGCCTCATATTTTGCGATAAATGAGATGACTCCCCAGAAAACAAAGTGGAAGCGATCAGATAGGTAGAATCTAAACCATCTTAAAACTTTCTCATCTCGATCAGATTTGGATAAATGTAACATTACATTGCTTGATCACTGATGGATCTCTGCAGTGAATTGGTGTCGATTTTCTAAATGAGAGTCCAAACAGCTGATAAAAAAATTACTATCCACAAGAAGTGACCCACACCACTCCCTGAATAGTCATCAATTAATGTCTTGTGATAAATAAACTACATGTTTTATCAAGTAATTCTGCATTGCTTCAGACCATACCACACCTGGACGGATGTTATCATCAGCTGTTTGGACTCTTATTCTAATGGCATCCATTCACTTCAGAGGATCCATCGGTGAGCTAGTGATGTAATGCTAAATTCCTCCTTATGTGTACCAGTGGGGAAACAAAATCCTCTACATCTTGGATGGCTATTTTCATTTTTGGGTGAACTGTTCCTTTAAATCTGGCAGGTGGTGTGAGCTTCACTTCCTTTCAGTGGTTTGTAGAAAATAACCCTGTCTGGGTTTCAGAGCTCTGAATTAAAAATCCACCTTAAAGCCTTTTTGAATACAACCAGATTTCATCATCTCAATGGATTTTAGTTGTGGAAATGACACAAAGATCATCCAGCATCTCATTTGTAAGGATTTTATTGAGTACCTTGATTCATTTACTGTCAAACAAGTATACTGTTTCACAAGAAGTAGTGTTGTATTTTATTCGTATGTTTATTTATTTTTTAATCTTGCAGATCTGCTAGTATGGTGTCAAACTGTAGAAACGTTAACAGAACTAACACATTTGGGGCAAAATGTGTCCATAAACTGTGATCTTGATGAAAAAGAGATTGATTGGATGCTACTGAAAGTACCAAATCGTCCAGTTATGATATTGCGGTTATTTTCAATTTCACCAACTCCTTTTTACTACGATGTAAGTTTCAGACCCAAATATTCAGTGCAACCTAACAATAGTCTATTCATAAAAAATGTCACTAGTGATGAGTTAGGCATTTATTACTGCATGACCACAGAGGTACCTCCACAATTCAGCAACGCCAGACGTTCACATAACTGGGGAGTGAGCTTCAGTAATCAGACTAATGTAGGAATATTCAGTGCTTTCATGTATGTTAGTTATTTATTTTTTAGTATATTATTTTATTTTATTTTTTACAGAACCAACTAATCACCTGAGTGCCATAATCTACATGTGCTTCCTACAGTGGTGCATTAATACTGACCAACTATACAGTGTACAATCTTGTGTGATGAATTTAAGTCTCACTCTCCATGATTATTCTCATCTTTGTCTGGTCTGATGCATGGTATTCCTGGTCTTTGTAGTCATTGGGAAATTCGGTTCTTTAATTTAAATTTAATTTAATTCATCTGGAAAATATGACCATTTATCTAATGCTCTTATGGTGGAGTTTGTTACTCTAGAGCAAAGATTAAAACATCGAAACAGATAGTAGAGCAGACTCAGTTTATACCCTCTGAGACAAGACGCCAAGACAAGGGTAAATTATGCGCAACCATCATCTTTTTTCTTCTATTTATTTAATTATTCAAGTATGATTACTTTTGACTCTTTATTGCTGTTTTGTATCAAAAACCAGATACAGATGCTAACATACACTTCAATGCCTAAATATTGATGGTTGCCCCTGTTGCTCTTTCAGTTACTGAGGCTGCTTTTTCTTGAATGCATGAAGAGGTTTGACAAAAGCGGTGCTTTTCTGGTTTCCCTGTCAGCCCAAATCCTAAACAGAAGCATGTTCTTGACTTATATCACCAGGTTCTTTTACTTTTGTTTTTAAAGTAATGTTTCAAAACTATCTTACTTGCTCAATGAATACAAAAATATTAGAATAGGACGCAAAAATGAGCTTTTCATCTCTCTTTTTCATAACCATGGATCATCCCACCTCCTTGAATGGTAAGACCAATGCTGCTTTTGCAGAGTAAACATAGGTTTGTGTTGGCCTTGTCCAGACAATCTCAGTAAGTTTTTTCCACACAGTGGTCACCTCGATCACCAGTTAACTGCAAAGCCAGGTGGTTTAAACCCTCTCACAGGTATGAAGCTTTTTGTTTGGGGTAGATATATAGCTGACTGCACTCATACTTTTTCCATTTGAGGTAAGAAATCATGTGAAGGGCGAAAGTGTCTACACAGCAGATAGGAACTTTCATTACACTTAACAGTGACACAACTCAGTGGAACTGCAAACGGTCGTTAATTAACATACTAACCTTAACTTAGCATTTACTTTTCAGCTCAAACCACAATGCAAACGACTTGCTGCTGAGGAGCGCCAAAAAGGTATGCCATGCACCGATTAAAATGGGATTATCTATCAGGGAGGATAATCACCATTTAGCTTGTCCAGTGAACACCAACCAGCCAACCCTCGTGAAAATGTCCAACCCACTTTTGCACGAGCTCTCCTGGACCACTAATTTGAACTTGCAAAATTCCTCATTGTTGTTTGTCCTTCAACCCATCACACCAACAACCACCTACAGAATTCATACTGAACTCACCATACGAGAAATGACATATGACATATAGGGCTATGTTTCCCTGTTACAGTAAACCATGTTACATATAAGACAATCAGCGGCCTATAACTGAATACGTGGCGTATGGTTTTACCGAATTTACAACGGCTCACGTTCCTCTACTTCGTTACGTGTTTTTCGGTTAGCTTGTACGTATCTGAGTATTATTTTTTAGAAAGCTGTATGCCTAGCTTTTACTTGCTACTTAAAGTACAAATGTAAGCCACACCTCAATATTCTGTCGCATTACTGTTATAGCATCAGGGGGTGACTCTTTCAACTTAGAGTTTCGTTGACTGAGTACGCCCAACAATGGTGGAATTGATATTCACTCCGGTTGACGGCACCTTCAGCAGCCAAGTAATAGATATCCTTTTCAGCTCGTGAAGCGGACCGATAAAAACCCCTGATATCTGAAACCGCTGGTCAGCACAAAGTGAAGAGCCTGATCCAAGAGAGCCAGTTGAGGGAGCTCAGAGGTCATTATGGTACGCCTAGCTTGGAGAAACAAACTGCTGGTAAGTGTTATCATATATCTAATTTTGACCCCGATACGGAAATATCTATGACACGGTTCTCGTACCCTTTCTTCCACATCTCTGAAAATTACACATTAATACACTCGGTGTCCCGTTGCTCTTCCTCCGAGTGCCGCGCTTTGATCACTGCCTCTGCTGCGGGATTGCAGATTATTCCGCATAATTTTCATCAGTCCCATCGCAAATAGGTGTGGCGAACGCTTTATTGTAACATGAGAACATCCACTGTCATGTAATCGCAGAAAACGGATGCGATCCATCCTCTCACATATGCCTATAACTTCATACAAATGAACTGCTTTTCGTTGCCAGACCTGTTGCATCGCGATCTCTCCTTTATGTTAACAATATATATTGAAATTTGCTATGGTACTATATATGCTAGTTATGTATACCTACTGTTTTTGCTTAATTCTATAATTTGTTTCAATTCAGTTTTCAGGGGAAAAAGTAGAGATAAATATAGGCTATAACATGTTAAAAAAAAACTCTGTATGCTAAGCCTTATGCCAGTGATTGAAATTACTTGCTGTAGAACAAGGGATGTATTATAGAGTTATGGGAAGAAGAAAAAAAAAAACCTTCATTTAACTTTTTGTCCATATGCGCTCTCATCATTGCAATTGTCGTCATTGTACGAAAACCATAGACTGTATAGACTAAAACGAAATTGCATGCGCGATTGTGCTTGAACCTCACAATACCGCTTTTGCGCATGCGCCAAAATTGAAACACAACAGCCGCGCGAAAGGCAGAGTGGTTGCGGCTAAACAAACAGTCATCATCTGCTTGTAGATGTTTTTCTTAGCATGTGGAAAGATAACAAATGTGCCAGCACTTTCACATAAAGTTTAAACGACAATTATGTTATAGACGTGCTCGAAGAACATCACTGAGTGAAGCACTGGATGAAACGCCCTTGTATGAGGTAATTTACACTCATCTAATCAACTATTAGAATTCATACGCTAATATTTCATAGAAAATAAGTGACATACAATTATATAATTATTTTAGACTGCAAGAGCTTCTGTCCCTATATAGATCATCTAATGTTTCAAATATTCCCTGTCAGTGTTTTATACGATGTTATGAATACAGCTGCATTGATGTGTTTTGGTGTTTTATAGTTTGTTTTGTTTTAAGTTGGATTGATTTTTTTGGATATGCTGTGTTCTCGTTTTTTTTTATGGATAAGCAATGCAACGTTTGAAAATTAATTGAACTGTTTGACAAAAGTAATGGAGGAAAATTATAATATTTATCTCTGAGATGTATTCTAGTCTAGACTAGTACTATAAAGCAGCACAAAATTGAATTACTCAAATACAAGCACCTTGAATTCATACAATACATTACTTGGTTATATTGCACCAAGTACATTGACATGTCAGTGACATGCCTATGGTGTGTGCATAAGCACATACATGTGCATACTGCATAAAGGTACAGTACACTAAAGGATCTGACTTTGGGGTTTGGAAAATATGGTTAACCTATGGTCGTCAATTTTCATATCTTTGCTGATAATTGTGCTATTCCTGTTTCCTGTGGATGGCAGTGATGTGAATGATGGAGCATCTACCCAGAAAAGGTTATATATTTCATTGAAACCAAAACTAGCATCTGCAATATACATGTGAAATGTTAAAATGTCATTTTTAAAACTACTTTATACATGTGAGGCCAAAATAATTCCCTCATTAGTTATGAATGTGAACTATGTATTTCAATGATGCTATAATAGCAAATTATATTGTTGTGAACTCTGTCATTGAACACTTGGGTTACTATAGCATAATTCTTCATGTCTGTAGAGGCATATTATTTGCATGAAGGCTGTGCTTAGTTGATGTTCTGCCTTGTCCTTAAGAAGGTGGAGCTCAGATCAAGTGGTATCTGGTAATATTACTATATTATATAAATAATTAGTATTCTGCAGTCTTTTAAATAATCTTTATCTTTACATATATATAAAGATTTTTAGTTTAAATCCAACCCCAATATATATATATTAGGGTTGGATTTAAACTAAAAATCCTATTTTGGTAGTGGAGATGAGTGGTACCCTGCGGGTCTTCTTGCTGTTGTAGCCCATCCGCCTTCAAGGCTGTGCGTGGTTGTGGCTTCACAGATGCTTTGCTGCATACCTCGGTTGTAATGATGGTTATTTCCAGTCTTGCTTAAATCACCTCTTTCCCCATTCTTGACATTCAGGTTAAGTTCAGGAGATTGTCTTGAGGACTACACCAAATGCATTGGAAGCAACTGCCATGTGATTATTGATTGATAATTGCATTAATGAGAAATTGAACAGGTGTTCCTAATAACTTTTTTAGGTGAGTGTAGATCATCTAATGTTTCCAAACATTCCCTGTCAGTGTTTTATACGATATGAATAGGCTACAGCTGCATTGATGTGGTGTGAATATGCTCTATATTAGGGTTGGATTTAAACTAAAAATTTTAATTTAAATATAAAAAAATACAAAAAAAAATAAATAAAAATAATACATATATATATATATATATATATATATATATATATATATATATATATATATATATGTCATCATAAAAGTAGTTAAACACTTAAGCTATAGGCACAGGTCTAACTTAAAAAGCAAAATTAAACTTGTGTTGGATTGTAAAACTTAAGCAGATTAAAGATATATGTTAACACCATGTCGACTAATATCATGTTTAGTTTACTGAACCACCCAACACTACCAAAGTTAAAAAGTTGCTTTTAAATGTTGAGCACTTCCTGAAATACATATAGTTTTCAGACAGTTTGATTTTTAATATGATATGTTTGAGTTCAAACGTAATTCTGGGCCTAGTAAATCAATTTATTTTAATTCTATTATAAAAACCTAACTTTTACTGATTTCTTACAGATGCATTGATCCAGAAATTTCTTCACCAGGGGCCTAGTGGGGATGGTATAAACCAAAAACTAACCTAGCTTTGGGAATACAAACCTGTAGACTTTTAGCTAAACCACTACAATTGGTTGATCTGTTTCTTACGACTGTTCAGTGTTTTGATCAGTTATATATGTAGATAAAGAAATAAAGACTGTTTAAATAAATGTTTTACTTTTTCTAGCTTATTGTACCATTTAACATTTAAGGCAACTTTGTAGATACATGTGTCTACAACCTGTATTAAAAGATCATTTTGAAGATCAAATATATGAAACCACATATTTCATAATTAAAAGATGACGGCATATACAGTATAAATGACATATCATATGTCTAATTTGTATATAACACATAATTAAAAAGTCATATCTCATATATATTAATAATTATATACATTCCATATATGGAAATAAATGTATTATACATACATAAACATTTTTGTATGGGATAGAATTATATGTCTATATTTGAAATTGTTCCATTTTCTAATAGGGTTCATATATGGAATGCACATATATATGCACATATATTACATTTCCATATGGGTATAACCACATTTTGGCCATTTCATTTTGAATGCCAAAAGACAACTAAAAGTGCTATGCAAGTACACTCTAAATATATTTTAACACATTTGTTAAACTTCTTTCAAAGTTTGATCCCTCTACTAAAATGCAATACTATCACTGACCTCCGAGGGGCTTCATATATTTTCTTGTTTTTATAGTGGTAGTGATTGTCATGACATTTTGAAAGTGTGGTTGAAAGTAGTGGGAATTGGTGCTCTGCATTTAACCCATCCAAGTGCACACACACAGCAGTGAGAAGTGAACACACCCCCAGAGCAGTGGGCAGCTATATCCAGCACCCGGGGAGCAACTGGGGGTTCAGTGCCTTGCTCAATGGCACTTCAGCCATGGGTATTGAGGGGGAAGAGAGTGCTGTTCATTCACTCCCCACCCACCTACTGCTCCTGCCAGCACTAAGACTCGAACTTGCGACCTACGGGTTACAAGTCCAAATCTCTAACCATTAGGCCACAGCTTGTCTTTGGTTTACAGAGCCTATCTCAAGCCATACAGGTAGTGAAAAACCTTGGTTGGTTGGCTAGCAGGAGGCACCATATTAATGTGTGATTTATCTGTAATTTAGCTGCATATGGGTGATTACAGGTACATTTGGTGTCCGAAGCCATTATTTTATTCTGCTTTTTTTCAAATGGTTATATTTTTCATTATTTTAATCATTTGTTACTTATTGTTATGAATTACAAGATGTTATAATCATTGACAATATAATCTCTTAAATGGCTCAAAATCATGATTTCTTGTTGTCCGAATTAGTCAGTGCATTTTTCTATCATGTATCATTGTGTAATCAAAATATTTTATTGTATTTTTCTTTTTGTAATATTTCATTCATTTTATTTTTAAAAGACCCAAATACTAATTTACTTAATTCTACAACATTACATTGTTTAAAAATAACTATAAAAATGTGTCCATAAATCTTGTGTCAACTCTGTTACAGTACAATATTTTGCCTTTAAATTGCTGTAATTATATACGTAAGATACAGGAAATGATGAGACTTCCCCTCACTGATAAGATCTGAAGCACTGAAAAGTGTGTGCTCTCTTTGAGAAAATATTTTAATCTAAAAAGTTCTTATACCAAGAGTTATTTTAAAGAACGTCAACGTTCCTACCAAATATCAAAAGGAAAAAAAAATTTATTGATCACAAACTGGGTTATTTATAGGTATTTTAATCATGATTTCATTAGTGCCATGTGCTCTTAGCATTTATGCTATGGGAGTGAGTTTTGTAGCTAAATAAAATTAATCAATTATAGTTACTGTCAAACTCTGTTATCAAGGTATATTAACAGAAGTGACAGTCCATCGGACAATTGTTTCAATTCTGTTACTAAAAAGGGTTTATGAACTATTTTCACACACACACACACACACACACACACACACACAAACTATACAATTGTTGTTTAAAATCTAATAAACATTATTGAGATATGATGCACCATTATAATATTTCAACAACATTTCTCTTTTTTTACTGAATATTGTATATAATACATTTTCAGATGAAAAATATTTGGTCCAAGCGGACAGTTCTGTGAAGACATAGGTATTTATTTATTTTTATTGAGATTTTTAAAGTGTACGCATAGGTTGAACTAGCTATCTCCAAATGTTGGAATGTAAGAACTGTTTGTTTAAAGATACTTTTCCTTTTATGATTTATTGTTATTTCTACACATTGCCTAATTTGTCCGTAACAGAGTTGACAAACGATACCATAAAGACATTGTTTTTTCATTAAAAGTAAAAAAAATAAAAAAAAAAGTTAGTAACTTGTGTTTGGCAAGCACTGAATTATTAAAATTTAATATGTTTTCAATAAGATACTGGACAGATTTTCTGTTAGTGAACTTTTTTTTTTCTTAAATTTATGAAATGCCAAATGTATCTCCAATTATAGAATCACCCATATACTGTATAGACTAGAAGTAATCCACAGAGATGTTTCTTAAAATGAAGAGATTATAACTCTTAGGGTGTGCATGATTCCTTTGGTGTTTTTGTTTGTTCTTTCTTTTACAATTTTGTATGTGATTTTTTATTTTATGATTTATCAGAAGGCCCGCCTCCTGTGTATGGCTATTACCCAGAGTTTTTTATTTTTTTTTTTTTTTCGTTTTGTTTTTTGAATTGCGCTTCTATATTTATTTGATTGCAGTTTTTTTTTTTTTTTTTTTTTTTCTATTTTTTTTTTTTGATTTTTTTTTTTGTCTTGCTGTCGTTCTTTTGTATTTGGGTTATTTTGTTCATTGCTGTCTATGCAGGGTCAGAAAATGGATTTCCTCAAAAATATCTTAAATTGTGTTCAGAACCGGAATGAAGGTCTTACTGGTTTGGAACAACATGAGGGTTAGTAATTATTGAAGAATTAAACTTTTTGGTGAACTATTCCTTTGAAGTGGATCAGTGGTTGTGTGATGTGAGTTGGTTGATTTCGTCAAGAGTGTACTTTGTACCTGTATTCATAAACTCATATATACCAAGTATACACACTGCAATTCTAAAGCAGTTCTTAAACTGGAAAGCCCTGAAGTAAAATGAATGAATGTCACCTGGTACCTCACAACCAGTTGCACTCTGAAGCTAAGCAGGGTTGAGCCAGGTCGGCACCTGGGTGGGAGTCCTACCTGACATGTCAATGATACTGTTGTAGGTGATAGTAAGGTGCACATGGTGATAACATCATGGATCATACTATCCCAGTATGCCCTTGTCCTAATGGTGAAATTTTGATGGTATGTATGTTTGCATGTGTGTTTAGGATAATTTTTTTTATGAGCTTTTTTTTGGTTTTTTTTGCTCGTTGTTATTATGGATGTACTTGCGTTTTGTGGCGTTCATACATTGTCTACGCCCTTTTGTGTTCCTCCTCGTGGCGCTTTATTTTCTTTTTTTTTTTTTTTTTGATGGAGTTAAATGGCATTAGATCTTTCTGTACATCAAGGTAGATCCCAATGACTCTCTTTGTTTACTCAGTAATTGACGCTTTTATGATTACTGCCTTCTTTTTTAATTGTCTGCCTCATCCGTTTTTTGGACTCGATAACACAGTGGTCCCTCTTGCTTTTTCTGACTTGTGGGTCTTTATTCGAATTTTATCAACGATGATTACCATCATTTGATAAATATTGTGGTCTTCCTTGTTTTTAGATTTTTTCTTATTTTTCTTTTTGTGTCTTATAGTAGTGACTACCTGGTTTCTGGATGTTGAACTTTTCACGCAGTTTTTTTTGTTTGCCGCTCAATTCTTATTAACTTATGTTCAAATTGTGAATAGCAGGAAAGTATGCTGTTGTTCAAGCAGTAATGCACCAAACTCCGCGGCAGGCACCGCCAGAGATAAAAACATGTTTTATCTTTTTATCTTGATCTTATCACCTTTAACCTATTACCGGGCAGATTAGGCCTATTAATTGTAACTATGGTAATGTCTGCCCCGAGACGAACACCTTCACTACGAGAGAAAGCGGCAGCCGCGTGGCGATTCCTGAAATGTCATCTCGATTATCTCCGCAAAATGATCTCGTGGCCACATTAATATGTTGTGGCCAAGATAAAACTAGCCTAAGTGAACTGATAATTTTTTGTGCTTTCAACATGTATGTTTCGTTTGTCTTTTCGAAGATCTTCTTTGTCTTCCCTGTGGATAACCTCTGACATACTTTCTGTACGAATTGAATTTCTGCGTATTGAATTTTGAATACTGAATTTGATATTCCGAATTTCTTTTTCAAATTGAAAACTTGAAGCTGTATTTTTAAAAACTGGATATTTGCAGTCTAACATTTTAGAACAAAAAGTCTGCTGTTTGAAAATACATCTCTCTCTCTCTCTCTCTCTCTCTCTCTCTCTATATATATATATATGAACTGCCATAAAAAATTCAATTGTGTTAAATTTCAAATGTTAAATATTCAAGTAAAAAAAATCAAATTCAAAACTATAACAGTTGTCACATAAAATTCAGCTTTGTTAAATGACACTTGTCAATAATTCAAATTTACACAATTCAAATTCAAATGCCATATTATAAGCTCCATATCATGGGAGCTCATTATCATACAAACCAATGAGAGCCGTTCAATGGCTCTGGAACCAATCAGGTTTAGTCAGTGTGTTGTTTGAATTTAAACACAAGTAAACCCAAGTTTTTTTTGTTGTTATATATATATAGATAGATAGATAGATATAGATATAAATATAGATAGATAGATAGATATAGATGTAATGATCAACAGCCTAATCAACCAAAGTAGCATAAGTTTAAGTACAACTGAACAACATATTTTAATATCACAATGCTTACTTGATTGACAAACATTTGTACATTGAAAATGTTAATGTTTTTTTCAAAATATTGTACTTTTCCAAATAATAAAATTATGAATACATAAATATTTAAAATATAACCATGTGTTGGTCTACTGCTGTCACATATCGAGGTTGAGATGACGGAGGTTATTGAAAGGACCAGATTGAAGAGTAAATGGCAGGCGAGAACCAGAGATGGGAACCAGGAGACTGGGAGGACTACGAGGAAGAAACACAGGAGGATCATCAGAGGTTCTGGGGTCAGCGTTAACATGTTAACAGTATTAGGAGTCTGGGTAATGTTAGTGAACCGTAGCCAGGATGCAGAAGCACTGAAGTGAGGTTGACTTTATACTGGGTCTGGTATTTAGTGCAGGTGCAGGTGATCAGTACTCCGGCGATTGGGATCGGGTGTGATTGGTACCAGGTGACAGTGATGATGGAGGGCTGTGATGGTGATGATTCCCTGACAACTGCAATATAAAGTACATTAAAAACCCACTAAAAGTATGCTTTTGTTTAGTACATTCCGTAAAAGTGTAACTAAAGCTATATTTATTAACAGTATTTCTACTATACTTTTTAGAAATATACTAATAGTGTGCTTGTGTTTAGTACATTCCTTAAAAGTGTAACTTAGCATATATTTATTACCAAAGTATTTCTAGTATACTTTTTATAAATACATTAAAAGCATGTTTCTGTTTAGCATATTTCTTAGAAGAATAAACTAAGCATATATTTAATACAAAAGTACTTCTAGTATACTTTTTAGAAATATATTAATATGCAATTCAGTATATTATAAATGCATTTCAAATAAACATGTTGGACATACAAATGTATTATAAACATACTACTTGAAATTCAAGTATATTTTTAATACATTTAATACTATGTCTTTTTCACCTGGGGAAGCCCGTAAATATATTGCCGACCTCCCAGTGCTATCCTGCTTTTCTCCTATCTGTGGTAATGATCATTTCAGCTCAGATAAAAAAATGATATGGGGTTCAAATTGTAGATGAATAAGGGCATGATTAGACTGATGATTCTACAGACTGATGATTTGTAATATTTTAATGTCATTTGGAACCAGAAGACTGGGAGGACTACGAGGATAAGGAATAAGTGAGTATCTGCAACTCACAAGTTTTATTTTTTCACGTTTAAAGAATTCTGTGCAACTTCCCTCGTTGTCAGTATGGATATTTCATTAGATGACTGGCATACTATTTGTTTAAATGCACAAACACAAACACTATGAACACTCGGTTGAGATTATTACAATGCAAGTATGGATTATATAACCTCTGTAAGTTTAAATAAATTTAACCCTAATATCTCGATCTTTGTTTAAAGTGACGTGAAATACAGCCAAGTATGTGACCATACTCAGATCGTGCTCTGCATTTAACCATCCAAAGTGCACACACACCCCACCATTGAACACCCACCCGGAGCAGTGGGACAGCAATTTATCTGCGGTGCCAGGGTAGCCGTGGGGGTCAGGCTTGTTCAAGGGCACTCAATCATGGTAATGTGCCGCCCAATGACTCGAACCCACAACCTTAGGTGGAGTTCAACCTCTCTAACCACTAGGCCACGACTGCCCTTAATGCAGTAAGTTTCCAGGTACAATTTTTCCATTGTGTGTGGAATGTGAGGTAGGTGCAGAAGTTTGGGTTGGGGGTGACTCAATCTGTTCTCAACTTGTACTTACTCTCCAATTCCTCTATGCCCTTTCTTTGTGTATTGATATGCGGCATTGCTCTTGTTACTAAAGAAAGAAAGCTGGTGAATGTGGTGTCTATTACCAAGCAAGACGTTCATTGCCCTGTGTTGGAAAAATACCAATCTGCCCCTTGGACTATGGCTGAAAAATTGGAATATAATTTTTGCTTTTGAAAATTACATATGTTCTAAAGAAGAGAAAACACTCATAATTTTTTGGATACCTGGGAGAGGGGTTTTGAACTGGTTAAAAATTGATATTGAAGAAGTTTTAAAAGGGGCCTATTATGTGTTTTTCACTTTTTCAACTTACAGAGTAGTCCTGTAATGTTACTGTTTGGATAAAAGTCTGCACAGTTACAAAGCTTAATGCAAAAAAAAGAAGAGATTTTATTTAACAGAAAGCGATTCTTCAAAAACCACAGTGAAAGAATCGGTTTGGACTGCAACGCATATTTTCCGGGCTTTGTGATATCATCAAAGATCGAGAATTGGACAAGACCCTGGTGTTGAGCCTGCACTAAAAGAAGGGCAAAGCGTGTTTATCAACTATGTCGCAGGAATGTCTGCAAGCAGAGAGCTTGGGTGTTTACAATCGTGCTCAAAATGATTTAGTATTTGACGCAATATTTACTGTACACTGAAGCTTACAGCATGAGGCTATGGTAAGAGGAATGAATTTCCCGACAGGTGCAGAAGTGGAGCCAAATCACAAAAACACACTGGCCCAGCTAAACCACTCACAGCACATTTCAGTAATTAGAAGGGGGGGACTTCATTGATAAAGGAATTATTTGAGCGTTCAGCCATACTGGGAAAGGAGGAAAGGAATGACAAAGGGACTGACGTGCGGCTAAGTCTGTGTCCAGACTGAATTTATGCCTCTGCATTAACCCATCCAAGTTCGTGAAACACCCCACACCTACACACACCGTGAAACCACACCCGGAGCAGGCAGCAGTGGGCATCACTATTGCTGCAGTGCCTGGGGGAGCGTTTTTTGGGGTTCCGGTGCCTTGCTGAAAGGGTCTCCACCTCAGGGTGATATTGAAGGTGGACGAGAGCACTGAATAAAGGACCCCTTAAATCTGTGAATTATGTAATGTTGTAAGAACGTTTGGTTTATTTTTTATGTAGTTTTTGATGTTGTTGTTTTTGTATTAGACTGGGGTATTTTAGGGAATGGGCTTTTGAAACTTTGTAAAAAATTAATAAACGGATTATAAAAAATGCTACAGTAGTAAATTAAATATATGTCAACAAATTTATGTTTTGGCCATTTTATGACACTTTCAACGTTTTAATCTCTCAACTAAAAGGCAATACCAGCCAGGACCTCCAGAGGCCATCATTCTAGAAATCTATTTGTAAACCACTTGGCCTTTAAAACCGATTTTAAAAAATATAAGCAGTGGACAATAACAGTGGAATTCCATTAGATGGCACCCAACGGGACTCTTGCCAATTGTTTCCTGTGACGCATTTCCATGGGCCTCCCCCTCATGTTATCATGTCATGTGCTATACACCTGTCGTGTGTTATGGTCTGATTGCTTTTTTTTTTTAGGTCCTAGGTTGCATGCTGTCTTTGTTCTCATGGTGGTTTTGTCGTGTGGTTCCCTTGTCTACATAAAGCTTCTGTGTACGACAATAAATGGCTATACAATAATAATAATAATAATTTAATGTGATGATTTCCACACTTGCTGTGCAGTGATTACTAGAAACATGCCCTTTTTCATCCACTTCATGTATTTGTGTTTTAGGAAACACTAGGAATCCAGGAAAAGCCTGCGCAAATGGAGTTGAACGCAGGCAGTGAGATTGTCTCTTGTTAATTATGCTATGTTCGGCTCTGCGTGTGAGTGCTGACTGCTATAGTTCAGCAGTGGTTTTAATTGCCCAGTGAGCCTGACTTTGCAATATTATAACAAAAGTTGAAATTTATACCTGGAAGCAAAAACGTTGAATTAGTACTGATTTCTACTCAGTGAGGAACCAAAAATTAACATACAAAATTACATGTATTAGTTTAGCATTGTATGGTGTTTAGATTAGATTCTTTTTAAAGTATTTACACAACACCACTCATTCTGTATAAAAGCACAATTCATTATGTCTTACGAAAAGAAATAAAAACTCTCTTTAGCGGACAAAAACTATTCATGTTCAAATAAATGTGCTTTATCTTTTTCTGTTTTTTATTTTTTGTATTGATTGATGCTATGGTGGATCTTTGACGAGGTTAAAGATAGGATAAAAACAGTAATCTTAAATATAATGTATTGTGGTAATGAATTGTTGCTACAAACATAATTACGTTTCGTAGTGTTAATGTTTTAATTAATATTAATAACTCACAATTCGTCATAATTGTACTATTAAGCAATACTGATATTTAAAAGCAACATTGTTGGCCAAATTGTGCGCAATAAACAAGCACAACAATACTGGTGTTCTCATTAATTTTTGGGAAAAATAAGGAAAATATTTGTCTGAAAATCTTAAGTTCTTGTTAAAGTTGGATTTGTGGCTGTGTGCCGTTTGTCATCACATGCATGTTTAAGTCATAAACTGCACTACTTGTGGTTGTTTTAGATAGTTAACAGATTCTTTATTTGTAGTTTTCATCCTTGGGAAAAGACCACAATGGTGGCACAAATATTTCAACCTCTGTAGCATGAGTGTTATGATGACAAAGAAAAATAACTTAATAATATACAAAATAATATAGATATATATATATATATCTATATATATATATTAAACCAGGGTTGTGTATATTTATTTTATTGCACACGGACTGACAGAAATGACAATGACTGAAATTGTTTACATCCTTAATTCAAACACTGATGAATAAAAGGTTGTGTGCCCATTGTGCAATACTTCAATGATGGACTGAATAGGATTTATAATATAATGTTTGAAAAACAGAGGATATCAACATGGTATTTTGAAATGTTAGAGTAAAATTTACTCTAAATGACACATCAGTGTAAAAATACTTGCACAAGTGTATGCAAGTACATCGGCTGATTGATCAGATTGAGCGTCACCCTACAACACTTTCAACATCAACAATAACTGAATGAATATTGTCAGGAAAGCATAGAATGCAATTAAGCAAACAAAGAATAAACAAATAGTCGATGATGGTTTTCTGTGGTACTCTTCATGTGCCATTGTGGGACAAACACACAATGGCAAAAGCTTGTAGTTTGAACAGCATCGAACTCTCATAATTTTTAAAACCATACTCACTGTTTTTTAACGGAAACTCTTCAGATTATACACACCTTCGACATGAAGCTCTGTGAGGGTGATTCTGAGATGGTCTTGTTGCATGTGACGATGTACTCCCTTGCATCCGTTTTTTGAACGACTGCGGTGACACGTTTGAGGCGAAAGTTGCCCTTCTTATACTCCTCTGGGAACGTTTTGACTCTGAACTTGTACTTTGGATCTTGATCCGTGCATATTCTGTTGCTTGCAATAATGTCACACACAAGCTTGTCTTCATTGACTCTCCAATGTACATTGAATTTTTCTATTTTGCCTTGAATTTCACTATCAGGGATGGAACAAGGAAAGACAGCCGACTCTCCAACGAAACCTTTAACTGTGACCCTTACAGGAGCAGAGAAAGCACCTAATAAAACAGCAAACACACCATTTATCATTCTGCATGTGACATGAAGTTTCATTTAAAACTGTTTAATTCTCTGCAGGTGGAGCTTCACTTTTATACGTGGTGGTGGGGGGTAGCTGAACCAGTGGGCAGCATGAGTGCAAGCTGCAGCAGTATTAATACGTTTTCATGTACTGAAACCTATCCAAGGAATTCCCATTTATATTCTCCCGTAGTTCATCCAGGTTTTTTATATAATAATCTTGTAATAGTAAAATTTAATAATTTTACTGAAAATACCATGAGTAGTAAATATCAATAAAAAAAATCAATAAATATCAATAAAAAACATATAAATTCACATAGTCATATTCTGATAATATTACTATTGAAACATTCATGTGCATTATGGTCCCCAATATATCCACATTGGATTCAGAATTAAATTTTGAACAATTTTGTCCTCATAATTTTTTTTTTTTTTTTTTTTAAATAAATGCAAGATGCCTCATTTCAAAATTAGACCAACTCTATGGGTAGAAAGTTCAAAACCTGATGTTTTAGTTTTCACAGAATCAAGAAGAAGAGCATTGATGATTTATCAATAAGTATGCCTGGATATAACATCTTCTGTAAGGATATATAATCTAAAGGTGGAGGAGTGGCTATTTTTGTAAAGGAATATCTTTATTGTACAAAAATCCTATAAAAATCGATTCTAATTCGAACTGATTCAGATTCAATTTGAACTTTTGATTCTAATTACTGTATAAAACTTTCTAATAGTTCAATAACAGTTGCAGGTTGCTATCGTCCCCTATCAGCTCCTTCCTGTGTTTTGACAACTCTTGGATCAATTCTTAGTTCTTATACTAATTCTCTTGGATCAATTCTTAGTTCTTATACTAATTCAGAATTTATATCGTTGGGTGAATTAAATGAAATATGCTGAATCCAAAGAGAAGAGAAAAAGATACAGTTTGCTTCCGTTAGCTCTCAAATCCCAACAATTTTGAGAATCACAATAATTGCAAAAGAACTAGATCTAGCTTAAAAGACAACACTACTGTTATCCTGTCCTTTCAGCCATTTAATAACATTCTAAGACATTCCAAATACGTCTTTGTATTTTGAACACAATTTAATTAACATCACCTTATTTTAATTTACAGAACTGAATTTAAATTAAAATAAAATTGTTCTAAAAAGCTACAGTAAAAAGGTTAATTAAAAAGGTACAGAATCTAATTATTAAAAATACAAATGTCTGTGGAATAATCTTTAGTTATAACAAAAAGTAACAATGTATTTGATCATCACACAACTTAGATTGTTTTCCCTATAACCTAGCCTACCTAACCAGCTAAAGCTACAAATGTCTGTGGAATATTCTTTAGTTATAACAAAAAACAATTTACTTGCAGTTGATACTCATCTTGCATTTATTTGTAATAAATGTAATTTTATGGGCAATAAATGATCATTTTAATAGAAAATTAGCTTAGCAAAGTTAGCATGTAGAGTGACAGCATGTGTTGACCAGAAATATTTACCTAAAATTTATATCAGAACATACCTGTGTGCCATGGTATTTTGCTTTTTCAAAGTGACCACTCAAATTATAATGTAAAATCTAAAAATGTACACTATTTTAATAAAAAACTAACTTAACGAGACGCACGATATGGCAAATATGGCGCCCACAGGAATGATTTCCGGAAATTCTCAGACTAGGTGCTTATAGTCTAAATTAAGCTTAGGGTGACCTTATTTCCTATTTTTTCTGGATATTTCCTGTCTAGGATTTTTAATTTTCCTAAAATAATTTTTTTTTTTTTTTTTTTAAATTGAAAAAGTAGTTTGACTGAAAAGTAGTTTGACCAATAGTGTGTAGGCATTTATGGTCACCCTAGAAATATCATTTGATTCATCATTAACAGCCTGCTGTATATATATACACACACATACATATATTAAGTACCCTTTCATTTTCACAATACTTCCCAAAAGGCATTTAAGCCTATAAGAGGTCACTTACTGAATAAAATTTAAAAGATATAGATAGCAAAAAAAGATATAAAACAGATGGCTGCTTTATGCCTAAATAAATAAAAGTTATAAAAAAAAATAATTTACAACAGCAAGATAGATACAACTTTTCTTGAGGTGACTCACCTTTTGCCTCTTCCACCCTCTATAATGATTTTTCTTAAAGTAAATTATCCCTTTCTTTCTCATTTTCTTTGTGTTGAGTTGTCTACCGTCATGTAACTGACTGAAGGTGATGAGGAAACAGATCCTATCTAGTTTGACAGGAGGAGGAGCAATTTAAGTCTAAATTACTTTTTACCTTATTGCCTCCTTATATAAATAATATATCTTGGTCCTGAATAAATTGTTATTATAGTTAGTGTCTTGGTGTAACAAAAATGACAAATGGGGCTCGGACTACTAAATCAAGTTAAACTCATGGGAAGTTTCTTAAAATAAAGAAACAGATACAAAAAACAATAATGAACTGAACCTGAACATTAGCAAAAGCATAAGCATAAGCATTAGCATTAGCATAAGCATAAGCATAAGCATAAGCATGATCTTGACAAAGACTCACCCTCAGCAGGTTATACAAAGAAAGCTATAGACAAATGGAAACATGAGGGCTATTTATACAGTAAGAACTATTGACTAAAGAAGACACACCTGAAAGCAGTGTCAAAGGCCCACAGTGGTACACTGGAGACCAGGAGGCCAACATGGATGATCTTCATGGCCATAACTGAGGTGTCTGTGCTGCACAGAAAGTTTGTGAACAGCTTCCTTCACTTACATACTAATGTCACTCTGTTTCATGCACAGGAGTATGAAAGCATAGAGCGAATTCAGTGTATTCTCTCCTCATTCTACCAGGCCACAGTACAGCTGTCTGAGGAAAAAAATATGTCTGGCTTTAAAGTCATTCCTTTACTGAAAGTGAGTAACTGTTCTTTAAAGGATGAATAATTTAGGTTTTCTTTTTATTTAGTCTACTCACTAAAAAAAAAAAATGATGGAAACATGAGGGCTATTTATACAGTACACAAGAACTAATGACTAAACAAGACACACCTGAAAGCAGTGTCAAAAGGCCTAGTGGTACACTGGAACCAGAATAACATGGATGATCTTCATGGCCATAACTGAGGTGTCTGTGCTGCACAGAAAGTTTGTGAACAGCTTCCTTCACTTACATACTAATGTCATAGCTAGCTAAGTACACAGGGAGTATAAAGCATAGGCCGAATTCCAGTGTATTCTCTCTCATTCCTACCAGGCCACAGTACAACTGTCTGAGGAAAAGTATGTCTGGCTTTAAAGTCATTCCTTTACTGAAAGAAAGTGAGTAACTGTTCTTTAAAGGATGAATAATTTAGGTTTTTCTTTTTATATAGTCTACTCACTAAAAAAAAAAAAAAAAAAAAAAAAAGTAATCTTTTTTTTTTTTGAGGGATGTATCTTTTCAGCTTTCAATAACTTTTCAGTTTGTATTTCATAGGTTAACTCTGGACATCTCAATGGAATTAACTCAAAAAGAAGAAGCCAGAGGAACATATCTGCATTATGATATGACAATGTCAAAGAGAAGAAGCAGGCTTTTATTTGTGCACATAACACTGAAACTATCTATGGCAGGGGTGCACAATCCTTTTCATGGAGATCTACCTTCCTGCAAACTTCATCTCCAACCCTGGTCAAACACAACTGAATCAGCTAAATAAGATCTCAGTGACCACTTTACATCCAGTTGACCTAAAAAGAAATTCCCTATAAGCCCTTACAATCAAGTACACTTGAACTAATACCAAGTGTTAGCCGGATCTCTGAAGATACAGTTGGTGTGCCCTATGCTTCATTTCAACTGAATTTTAGTCAGTTACTAACCTGATGTAGGAAATGCAGTAACAATGATATCTGTAGAGTCATCAGTAAATCAGAATAAAATCAAATTTAATGTAACAATTTATTATCAATCAGGTAAATATGTATTATGCCAATTACATGGCCAATTCAGAGATATCAAATCAATACAAAACATCAAACTCTCAAAGATAAATCTAAAAGTAGGATATTGCATAGTATATTGAATAATGAAATCAACAGAAAAAGGGAAATGGTGCAAAAGTCCAATTAACAGAAACCGTGACAGTAAGAGCTATCAATAAATTGCACTTTGTGTGTGTGTGTTGCATCCTACTAAAAGTAGCCAGATTCTATTAGCCCATGTTTACAATTTCAAACTTCCATCTCAGTTAGCCAGTGTCAAGTGCTACATCCAAACCAGAAGTGGCCCTCATGTGGGACAAGTTAGGCTTACACACTGATTATCCAATGCTGACTGTGCTGTATATTTGCCAAAAGTGGCCCAAATTGTTATTATTATTTGTGCAATATTTGTCATTTTATTTGTGGGCCACTTTAGCCTCACAGCCAAATTAGCCAATACTCACTGTGCCATATCTTTGTCAGAACTGGCCCAGATACAGTTAAGGATAACTGAGCCACATTTGTGGCATCATATGCGGGCCTCTTTAGGCTCACAGCCACATTAGCCAGTGCTTACTGTGCCATATCTTTGCCAAAACTGGCCCAGATACATTTTAATATATCTTGGCCACATTTGGGTTACACCCTGATTAGCCTTTGTTGATTTTGCCAAAAGTATTAGTTATGTCTAAGCATACATAACTAATGCCAATGTGTTAGCCAGAGCTCTAAAACATAATTTTAGTTCATTACTGACCTGAGTGCAGATTTGCAGTGTTATAGACTTAACATAATTAGAGTCAGTAATCTGTTACAATACAGAAGGGACGAGACAGAAGATAACAGGTAAGGTGGTGTTTGACAATAGAAGAGTAAATATGGTAACGAGGTCTTGAGGGTGAGGAAATTAATAAGATAGTGAGAGTAAACGGAATACTGTCTTGAGATTGATGTGATGAAGGTCCATGGCGGATCCGATGAATAGGAGACGTTGCGGGAAGGAGACACACAACACACACACTCACAGTAGACACAGCGAGGTAACTTGAGAACAAGGAAGTACAGGTAATAATCCAATGATAGTCCTTACAATCGGAGGTAGTGATACTAGTGCGAATGGACCGGATCGTGACTGTGTGTGGAGAGTGTCTTTTATGTCCTGGTTGATTGGCACTGATGATGAGGGGCAGGTGTGTGTGATCAGTACTCAGGTGAGAGGAGTGCGCTGTGATTGAACGGGGTTGGGCTGGCGTTTCTGGACAGACACCCCCCCCCCCCCTTCCAGCATGGGAGACGCAGGCGGATGTCCCTGGTTGACAGCCAGACCCTTTGTCCAAGTTGCTATGGTAGGAGCCTTCAGGCGCGGCGAAGGTCGGCTGTCATTCTGCTTCTGATGGAAGGGGTGTGGTTGCAGCCTGGGAGAGGTCTGCTGCCGTGATGGTGAACGGGCCACTGAACCGGGACTCAGCTTCTAGGCACGGGAGACCCGCGGCGGACTGTCCTGGTTACAGCCAGACCTTTGCCAAGTTGATATGTAGGAGCTTCACGAGGGCGAAGGTCGGGCTGTCATTCTGCGTCTCCGACAGGGCCGTTGTAGACGGTGCTCGCGGATCCTCTCGCTCTTATCGAACCCAGTAGTAGACCCGCTGGTACGTCCCGGGGCTCTCCGGAAAGGAGGAATAGGGGGCGTTGGTAGCCGAGTATGCACTGGAAACGGGGGGGGGGTTGGGGTAAGTCCCGGGTTGATGGGTGTCGCAGGGGAATTATGTCGAGTTACTCGGGCCCCCCCAAGAAAACTGGTTTCCACGAGTTCATGGGTGGCCGGGACAGAAGGTCCGGCCGGAGGGAAGGAGTAGGCTGATCTCCTGGATAGATCTTTCTTACGTATGCCCGTTCGGACTGCGGCTGTACCCGGATGACAGGCTGACGGCCACAATAGGAGTGAATGAAAAAGGCTTCCATACCCCGAGAGATGCATGACGTCCATTGTCTGATAAGATATAGTCCGGGAGTGCCTGCCAAAAGTAACGGGAAGATGTGATTTTGAACATTATTTTCGGGCAGTCTTCTATGGCAGTCGGTCAGTCCCTGTGAGAGGAAGCAAATGACAGGAATTTAGAGAAATCTATCCACTTACCACGAATATACAGGGGCAGGTCCTGACCATCAGGGAGGTTCGGTAACAAAGTCCACTCCGAGGTGTGGGACAATGGTCAGTTTGAGGAAAGGGCAGCCCAGAAGGGCAGGGTAGCGCTTGCCATATGGTAGACTGAGGGGGGGAGCTCTTCGAGATGGGGCAAGTCTTACATCCGTGCAAGTACCTTCTGACCTCGGAGTCGCACATGTTGGTTTCGGGCTACCTGAAGCATTCTTTTAGCAACCGATGGAGGGTTTCATTGACCCCTGGGTGGCCAGCGCATATAGGAGGTGTGAGCAGCTCGTGGATTGAGTGGAGTGCGAGTGTCCTGGTGATGTATTGTGTGTCCGTCAGGGGGGGGGGCACGGCGGAATAAAAGTATAGTAGTAAAGTAGTATGCTGAGGCATGGATGGAGTGGTTATATATGGTCTCAGCGGGACCAGGTAGTAGGGCGGACCAACAGTTCCCTATGGAAGTCTGGTTTCCTGTTCCTCAGAGATGGTTTCCGGAAGACATGACAACGGTGATGAAGAGAGCACGGCCATCTGCCTGGTCATTTTTTGGATCGGGGGTCGGTTGGAAAAGGGTTTAACGTTGAAGATGGGCGTAAAGACTAACAGCCAACCGGGCTTGACGGGGTTGAGGAGGGATTGTCATACTTGGCCATCGTCAGGTCATTCAAGGTTCTTGTGGTCCGTGCATGACTGAAATGTAGATACTCTTGCCTACCTCCAACACAATTGCCTCCCATTCCCTCGAACGCTAGCGTAATGCGCCAGGACGTTCGCGCGTTTGTCGATATCGTACATTTACCATCACGACGGGTTGAGTTTGGCTTGCGGGAGAAGGCACATGCGATGTTAGTCTGAGTGGGGATTCCCCTGACTGCCTGGAATAGAAAACCTGCACTTCTACTCCGGTGGTTGTGGGGATAGGGTCCACTTCTACGATTGAGCGAATTCATGTCGGGATCAGGATGTGATTGCTAACAGGAGAAGAGCGGTTAGTGAAGGCTTCCTTGACGGTGGCTTAATGCCATCTGGGGAAGCAGGGGATCCAGGACAGAGACCCAACTTGGTGCCTTGTTACGGAGCAGGATTGTACAGTGGACTGGAGGAGGGAGCATTAGTTCTGTATGAAGCAACGGTTAGAAGTTGGAGAATCCGAGGACCTCTTCTGTGAGTTCTTTGATGGTTGTAGGGGTTGGCCCAGTTCCTTAATAGCATCAACCTTCCCATAGTCAATCTGGGGATTGCCATGCATACGTGTTCTGAAACCAAGGACAAACGCCATCTGAGGTCTGATGGAAGGAGCACTCTCCGCTTTCAGGTAGCAGGGGTACTCCCTCAGGCATTGCAGGACCTCCGCAACTTTGGTGACGGTGTTCGGAGGGGGAGTGAATAGTACCATACGGCACACAATGGGGTACCTCGTTGTGTCCAGGTGGTGTGATGAAGGCTGTATTCACTCGACCCTCGGGTATCAGGAGAGGTTACTACGTGCTACGTGAGGGCCACAATTGGTGAGACAGTGGAACAACGGAGGGGTTCCAGGCGCTGGGACGAGAGTAAGTGGATATCTGAACTTGCAGCTAACTGGTGAGGTATTTCGGCTAGTCATCAGGGTAGGGCCCGCAAGCCTCCATCCTTTTCTCAACGAAAAGCGAGCTCGAAAGCAGCAGGGGAAACAGTGGCTGGGAAGGATGTAGAGCCATGAGCCAAGAGCATCCTCGATTGTTATTCCGACAGAGGCCCTTCTCCTCCGAGATTGGAAAGGGGATAGATCCTCCCCTTAGCACGGGCTCACTCGGTAGCAGACTCAATGGGCGCGAAATCCCATAGCTAATCGTGGGGGGCAGCTTGGAGGCTCTCTTAGGGCAGGGAAAAAAAGCATCTGAACTGAAGGAAGTAACAAAGGCGGGCATGTACAGAGCACTTGCCCATGTCTCAGGGGGGCTCTCAATGGGCGTTGCACGGGCGCTGAGAGTGGTTGATGATGGATAGCCGAGAGGGACGGAACTGACTTTCAGCGAATGTGTTTCGGATGTTCATGTTCTTTTTGTCCTAGCGAAACAAAGTTTCAGTTGTGATGAGTTGTGTTCCACTTCAGGATATTCGCCAGTGTACTCCAAGATCATACGGGTGTTGTAGCTCAGCTGCTCTCAACCACGGGTGCCACTAGACCATGTCTATGTGCGCCGTTGGAGTTCCTACTGCTTCTTCTGTTTTCAATGTGTAGTACCAGCAGATGGAATAAGTGGCCTTGTGAAGAATACCGACATGCATTTTTTGTTGTGCTGTATAGTGCCCTTCTACCCTACAGGCACTAGAACCGTATTGTTGTTAGTGGATCTGGTGAGGATATTGCGTTGGCCCGTGTCGTTTTTTTTTTTTCTGGGTGTGTTGAGGTGGAGAGCTTTGTTCTCTGACGGCAGAGGGAAGCCAGTAGTTGATGAAGTTGCTGTTTTGTGTTTGGCTGGACCCAGAATAGAGGAGTGCATTGACTGGAAGGGGAAATCGTCAGCAGCAGTAAGTGTCACAATAGTGGTGAGTGGTTTCATCTGATTAGTGGTAGGAAAGATGGCACTCACCAGGGAACGATAGGAGGACGGATGGGGCATGTGGAGAGGATATGCCCCGGAGGATTCGCTAATGAGTACAGACATAGATTCTGGGTCAGCCTTCTCTGCCGTTCAACCCCAGACAGGCGAGTCGAATCCAGCTGCATGGGTTCGTGGCGCAGTTCTGGAGGGCTGATGGGCTCTGGTCGGCAGAGTGAGATGTTGTGCTGCAGCTGGCCTGGTGCTCTTCGGAGACACCGACTGCATACAAGTGGCAGAAAGCGGATGGAGGAGTTGGATGAAGTGTTCAAGCCCGATGGTATCCTCATTTATGCAGCGAGATGCAACCGCACACGGGATCCAATCCTTGTCGATATGTTGTTATCAGAGCTTGTTCGTTCCACCCACTTGTGGCCAGCGAGCGTCGAAACTGCAGAGCATATTCATTCACAGACATCTTGCAGCATTTGTTTTTAAATTGTAAAGCTTTTCACCGATGGATGAATTCCAAGGGGTTTACCGAAAACTTTCCCTGAAGTGGTCAACAAAGCTGGTATATGATTGAATGACAGGATTATTCTGGGTCCCAAATGGAATCGGCCCATTGAAGTGCTTTACCTTTCAACTGTGAGATGACGAAGGCCACTGAAAAAGGATCGGCGCTCAGTGGGAAATACGTATCGGTTGCATCTCCAGGACCAGCGCCAACATTGCAGGAGAAATCCGCTGCAATCCTCCGCTGGAACCAGAGAAGGGGCGCTGGTTTGGCCATGGGACTGAGGTGGTGGTGTCGTTCCCGGGAAGTGCTCCGCCGGTGGTGAAGGTGCTGATGGGACATTGAGTGTGCTACCGCGAATGCGCCCACGCAGGTCCTGGAAGGGATCTGGATAGCTCATGCCAATGTCAGTCGCCTATTTTAAGGTCCGACTTCTGCTACAATACAGAAGGGGCGGGAGACAAGAAGATAACAGGTAAGGTTGTGTTTATTGACAATAGCAGAGTAAATATGGTAACGAGTGTTCTTGAGGTGAGGGATAAGCAAAGTAAACTGAATACTGTCCCTTGTGATGATGTATGATGAGGTCAGGAGGAATCCGTGAATAGGAGACATTGCGGGAAAGGGAGACACACACACACACACACACACTCACGGTTGACACATGAGGCAACTTGAGAACGAGGAATCCTTGTAATAATCCTATGTAAGTCCTTACGATCGGCAGGTAGGTAATACAATGCGCTTAACAGGACTCGACAGTGACTTTGTGCGTGTGAGTGTCTTTTAAGTACTGGTTGATGAGGTGGTGATGAGTGGCAGGTGTGTGGTGATCAATACTCAAGGTGAGGTATGCGCTATGATTGGTGGGGTTGGAGCCTGGCTTCACTTAAATACCCAGACCAAGACAAACATTCTCCAAAATGGAGAGAGAAACCAACAATTTGAATTTGTATTGATCAAGCTGAATTAACACCTTATGGAACAGAAGGTAATCTGCATCAAAGACACTGGGAAATGACAACCTCTAAAGTGAATTATTAGAACCTGTATTACCTTTACATGGCTGTCTGTTCTATTGTTAAAGAGAAAGAGACCTTTTTACCAGACACACAGAGACAATTCAAATGATATCAAACATGAACAGTTGCATTGTTAGAAATTCTGGTTTCGGTGAGCTCTGTAGTGTCCTGTGTTTAGATGAGGGGAGAGAGGGGGAGAGTGAGTAAAGGAAGTGGATGTGGAGAATCATAAGGTGTGAAACTTTTGTCTCTCTCAGTTGGGTGTGTTGTTTTGAATGAGGATGTTAGGCTTGTGAAACAGTATTCAGATGTTGATTCGCGTATATCTACATGTCTTAAATGTTGCTGTACTACATTGTGTTTGGATTTAACCTTGTTGGATTAAAGACTTATGATAGAACATTTAATCTTCATCAGTTTTTTTTGAAGACCTTTGAGTTTAAAGGTGAAGTTGGCCTTGTTATACTCTGGGAAAGTTTCAACTCTGTTCTTGTACTTTGGAGCTTGATCTTTACATGTTCTGTTGCCTTCGGTGATGTTACACACAATCTTCTCTTCTTTTTCTCTCAAGTGTACATTGGATTCTTCTATTTTGTCTTGAATCTCACTTTCAGGGATCAAACAAGGGAAGACAGCCTAGTCTGCAACAAACCCCTCAACTGTGACCCTCACAGGATTAGAGAAAGCACCTAAAAAAGGGAGCAAACACACCGTTCATCATTCTGCATGTGACATGAAGTTTCATTTAAAATTGTTTATATTCTCAACTTTGTTACACAGCAGAAACACACAAATGATGATGATGATGATGATGCACCAACTGTAGAAAGAGAAGATAAAAAGATATCAACAGATTGCTAACCTACTTTTAGCCCCCATATTATCTCAGCCATATTAACTTATTGCAAAAGAACTGGATCTACCTCCCTAGTGGACACTGTGTATCATGTTCTTCCTGTCATTCAATAACATATTTCTCATTCTAAATACTGTACTTAGTTTGAATAAAGCATGTGGAGCAACATGGCACTCAAAATTAGCTTTTTACTTAAAATGTCCAGAAATGATTATTTGTTTAATAATAGTATACACAAAAAACAGCAAAAAGTAACAGCTAATTTGATCAGCACACATAATTAGACCATTTTCTCTCTGACCAACCCAACTTGCTAATGTGAAGCTCGACCAAACAATCAATCTATGTTTAAGCCTTCTAACTAATTAGTTTTCTAAAATCTGGTTTGCCAATTTATGACAATGTATATTAATATATTTATCTGTAATGAATATAGTCCTTGCTACCTAATAGACAATAAATGTTATTTTAACAACCACTGTAGCTGTTAGCTTTTATGTTACCATAACAATATTATGTCTTCGACCATTTCTAATGTAACATGGTGCTCTCTTTCCCATCCGTGCTCCCAACCCAGCACCGCTGAGTTATAGATTAAGACAAATTTTCAACCCAAATTGATAAATCAATCCAACGTCCTTATCCAGCAGTCTCAACCCAGCATTTTTTAGAGTGCAGTCTGAATCGAACAAAAGGGAATCTATTGCTAACCGTGAAAACTGGCATGACAAAAATTCACAAGTTTGCAGTGATTTTTTCATATTCACTGAGCAAAATCATCTGAATTAATAAATATTTTTTGAAAGGTTTCCAGCTTTTAAAATAAATGTATGCAAACAGGAACAAATAAACACTAACAAAACTACCAATCACTAAAAAAATACTCCCCACAAAAGAAACTCGCTGTAAAATGCAAATGGTTTTCCTCTGCTTCACCACTTTATTTGCACTTGCAAATAACACAGGCCTTGTCTTTGTTTTTTAAATGTTATTAGTGTGCAGATATGTTATTTACAAAGTGTGCATTTTAATATAAATATGTTAGATAACTATGTTAGTTGTGATGGACAATGTATTATTATGAAGATTAATTGTTCAGGTTGAATAAAGCCTGTGGGAAAAAAAAAAACTGTTTCTGTGCCTGGCTGTTCTGGTGGTCAGCACTCTGTAGCGCCGACCAGAAGGCAACAGTTCAAAGAGAGAGTGGGCTGGGTGTGAGGGGTCCAAGTGATTTTTTTAGCCCTTTTCCTCACTCTGGAGATGTCAAGATCTTGGAGGGAGGGCAGAGGGGCACCAATGAGCCTTTCAGCAGTTCTGACTGTCCGCCGTAGTCCTTGATGTCAGATTTGGTAGCTGAACCAAACCAGACAGTTAATGATGAACACATGACAGACTCGATGGCAGAGTATAACTGTTTCAGCAGCTCCTGTGGCAGGTTGAATTTCCTCAGCTGGCGAAGGAAGTACAACCTCTGCTGGGCCTTTTTTGGAATGGAGTCTATGTGAGTGTCCCACTTCAGGTCCTGGGACACGTGGGTGCGCAGGAATGACTCCACTGTCGTTACAGTGCTGTACATGATGGTAAGTTGGGTGGAGTGCAGGGGGGTTTCTCCTGAAGTCCACTATCTTTTGAGAGTGTCTAGCTACAGGTTGTTAATACTGCACCAGACAGCCAGCTGCTCAAACTCCTGTCAGTAAGCAGACTTGTCTTAAAGAGACCGATGACTGTAGTGTTGTCTGTCCTTTGAAGTGCAGTCATTCATGTAGAGAGAGAAAAGCAGTGGGGAGAGAACACATCCCTGGGTGGCGCCAGTGCTGATGGTGATAGTCCTGGATGTGTGTTTACTTTGATTCTTTGTCGCTGTTTGTATGACAAACCAGATACAGATGCATAAAATACACTTGGAAATGCTAGTATTGATGATTGCCAGCCTTACTACCTGTTGCCTGTCTTTCAGGAAGCTGGTGATCCACTGACACAGAGACCTGTATGAGTTTGTCTGAGAGAAGGTCAGGCTTGATGGTATTTAAGGCCGAACTGAAGTCCACACATAGGATCCTTGCATAATTCCCAGGTCTGTCGAGGTGTTGCAGGATGTAACGCAATCCCATGTTGACTGTATCATCCACAGACCGTTTTGCTCTGTGGGGAAATTGGAGAGGGTCCAGCAAGGGTCCAGTGAAGTCCTTCAGGTAGGCCAGGACCAGTCTCTCAAGTGACTTCATGACCACAGACGTGAGAGCGACAGGTCTGTAGTCGTTAACACTAGAACGCCACAGGGTAAATTTTATCAGTGGCTGTTTTTAAAACGTACATAAAAGATTTTTAATAAAACATTCAAGTCTCCCAGTCAATGTCTTTTAATAAAATTGTATGATTTGCAATCCCATGTTGTTAAAAACTGTTTAGATAAAACCAGATCAAAAAACGGGGCATTTATACCTACAGTATAAGCACCAGCGCGGGTCAAATATACCTGCTATATAGTGCCCGTATGTTCGCGCTGTCATTTTCATGGCGCTTATGTTTCAACATAGTACATTGCTAGGCAACGCCTTTCACTCACTGAATTATCAGTTTCATAAATAAAGACAAAATTAGTAAAAGAAGGTGATTTATGAATGCTGAAAAGGTATAAGCAGCGCTAAATGCCATGAGTGATGGAGATTCTGATGGTGGGGAGATAGGCTAAGTAAAGGATCCTGTCGGCTTGACATCTGATGGCGATCAATAGGCTATATCATATTTAGACGTTTTATCTTAATGCTACTCAATTGTTAAAAATTTTGATTATATAATTTTTGTTTTGCCATTTCTATCATTTATTGTTCGCTTCTGTGTTGCTATTTATTCTAGACTGCCTGTTTCCAGAGGACGAAATCTGATGTTGATTATATAATTTTTGTTTTGCCATTTCTTTCATTTATTTTTTTGGTGTTCTTCTTGTATAATTCAAATTATAAATGATATAACTAAACAAATGAATAATTAATTAGGTGAATCTGTGTGTGCTTGAATTTGTACGTAGTTTGGAATTTATCCAAGACAGTGGGTCTAACCTTTGTACCTTTACAATGCCTAAAGCAGGGGTTATCAACTCTGGCCCTCGAGGTCCACTTTAATGTAAAGTTTAGCTCCAATCCTAATCAAACACACCTGAACAAGCTAATCAAGGTCTTCAGGATTACTAGAAAGTTATTGGCAGGTGAGTTTTATCAAGGTTGGAGCTAAACTCTGCAGGAATATGGACCTTAAGGATCAGAGTTGAGAACACCTAGCCTAAAGGGCGCAAATTAGCACCTTACAAGTACGCATTTGGCAGACACTTTTATCCAAAGCAACTTACATTATATTCAAGGCAGACATTTTATCAGCTCATGTATTACCACTGGCCATCCGTCAAGAGTGTTTCAATGCCTTTGGCAGAAGACCCTGGGATAGGTTCCAGCATCCCTGAAACCCTACTGTCTACACATGCAGAATAGACAGTTGTATTCCCTGGAAATCAAACCCATGACTTTGGTGATGCTAGCACCATGTTCTACTGTTTGAGCTAAAGAAACTACAAATATGCACCCTTTAGGAGTAGAAAAGGTACAAAGGTGTTCCTGTGATGGTACTACCTCAGTGACAAGCTGGTATACCTCTAAAGGTTAGATTTTTCAGACGGATTGTGGTTGTAAAAAAAAAACTTTTAGATGGTGTTCCTTGTTAAGAGTAGATGTGTGTCTTTTGGTGTCCTGGGTCAAATTGACCTTTGGTTTCAGTAGCAGTATCCACACAAATGCTATAAAATTGTAAAACCACTCCTTTGCTTTCCTCTGTTTCTTTTTTCATATCCCTCATCTGATATAGATGTGTTCAATCACTTGTGTTCTTTCTCTCTGTATAAAATGTTAGTGGCCCTTTGACAGATGGCTGGCATTGAATTTGTTTGCTATGATGGGCATGTCTAGTTGAACAGGAAACAAGTTGAGATAACGATTACATTATGCAGTTCCAGTATGCACTTTGGTAAAATATCATTTTGGTAATCTATCTGGAAGTCTATCACTGAGTACCAGCAATAATGCACAATAAATAGTTCAGTCTCTCATTGATGTTGCTTTAGGTGACATTTTTTAAAGTCAAGAGCTACTCAGACGACTCAGTGATCTCTCAAGAAGGTTCCACTCTTCTCGTGACTAACTTGGCGATAATGTCCAAACTACTTTCTCACCAATACCTTACCTTTACCCTGGAATGAACAATGTTACTGATTACAAACGGGTGAGATATAGTGCTGGATCAACTGCAGGAGCTCTGATTCTCTGCCTTTTTCCTACCCATTGGTGTCTCTGGAAACCTCTTTGACCATTTGGAGCATCCTGGTTCTAACTCGTTACCGCTCCATCACAACCCTCCTGATCCTAAACCTAGCCTTTGGTGATGGATTCTTGATGCTTTTGATGCCTTTTTTTCATTGTTTTTTCTATTCGTTAAAACGCGCAACTGAGATTACGCTGCCACTTTGCAAGATTCTGCTGTACCTCTGCAGTGCCAACATGTACGCTTCAATATTTTTGATAACGCTAATGAGTCTGCACAGGATGGTGGCTGTAGTTTGGTGGAAACATGCTGGTGTCCTGACAGACCGCAGGGTGATTATTCGGGTGTTGATAGGACTGTGGATTCTTGCTCTGGGAATTTCAGTACCCAACTCTGTTTTCTGGACCACTTTCTGGAGTGAACAAGAGCCAAAGGTTTTAATGTGTGCTTGTAAACATCCACTGCCACGAGATGTGAGTTATGTTTTCCAGATAAACATTTACAAATTAATAATAATCTGTAACGATTAAAAAGAATAGTAACTCAGTGTGCAGTATGCAGCAATATGAGGCAGTATATGTGACCCTGGACCACAAAACCAGTCATAAGTAGCACGGGTATATTTGTAGCAATACCCAAACATGTATATTTGTGGCAATAGCATTGTATGGGTCAAAATTATCGGATATTCCACATTTTCAAATAGTTGTATCTCAGCCAAATATTGTCCTATCCTTACAGACTATACATCAATAAAAAGCTTATTTATTCAGCTTTTATTCAGATGATGTATACATCTCAATTTAAAAAAAAAAATAAATAAAAAATATACCTTTATGACTGGTTTTGTGGTCCAGGGTCACATAAGTGAAAGTAGCCATGCAAAATACTTACCTATGTTTATACCATGGTAGCTCAGATGTTTACTGTTGTTTTTCCATTAACTAGCTATTGTGCTGTAATGTGTCAAAATGCTATATTGCTGTTTTAAGTAGCATTTTTACAACTGAATTGCACATGTAGCCTTACAGCTGAACTTTCTGATGCAATGGTCCTATTTTAGCTTCTGTATTTTCAAACGGAAGTTGTCATAGAAGGGTAAACACAATGGTAAAGTCAACTACTACGTCTTTTCCTGTTCTAAAGACAAAAATCAATGTCATTAATGTTTGCTCCAGCTATAGACACACATAAGGCTTAATACAGTAGCAGAAACTAGCTGGTTAGCAAGAAACATGGTTGAAGCAAGGGCATCGTGCTTTATCTATCTATAATGCATTTCACTTTATTGAACTCGTAAGTGTGAAAAGGGACTGTGATCAAACACAGTCTACAAGAATGTCTCACTCTTTGAATTATCACTGGCTAATAGTCTATTAGTAATCGGATTGATGGCTCAGTTGGACTGAAAAAGGCTTCATGCAAACACCTCAATCAGTCCAATTGAGCTCAATTTTAATTAACCCTCTGAGTGAATTTAGGTCAATTTGACCGTGAGAAGATTTTCTTTTTCCCTGAAAATACTAGTTAATGTTATCGCATTGGACTCAAACTTACTGACTTTGTTTACACAGGGTATAAAGTACTTCAAAAAAATGTATATCTGCTACTTTTTGTCGTGTCTCATTACCTAGTCACACTGCAGGCCTCAGTCAAATGACAGGCCTACATAACAACAACTGCTTATACCATCTCATTATGCCAGTATTACTCACCAAACATTACATACTTTTGTCAGCTTGTTTTCTCTCATTTAGGACTGGTTTTGAAGTTTCTGGTCGTAACTGATTTAATCATAGGCTACCATTACACCGGAGAGTAGGTACCTAATTTTTCAGAGCGGAAAAAAGCATTTATTATGCACAATTGTCACAATATGAGATTTAAAAAAATTATGAAAAATTGCATAATTTGATAAAATAGCATAATTATAAGAAATGATTTAGGCCGTGTACTTACCGGGAAACCATGAATGTGACTTTTTGTAAATTTTGTACAAAATAAAAGCATTTCATAAAACCTCCTGATTAAACATTAAAGCACACTAGTGTGATAAACAGTACAAATTTATTTATTTAAATTATTTTTTAATGTCATATTGTGAAAATTACATAAGAAATGCCTCTTTCAATCTGAAAAAATTAGGTACCTACTCACAGATAAATGAGACCTAATGATTAATCAGATGCAAATAGACACACACAAAACCAGTCCTAAATGAAAGAAAACAAGTTGACAAAAAGTTTGAATCCAATATTTGGTGATAATATAGCATAATGAGAGATTTATAAGCAATTGTTTGGAGGCCGGTCATTTTTGACTGGAAACACCACGAGTGTGACATGAATCCGAACACAACCAGAGAGTTAGGACTTCCATGGATTGAAAAGGCTGGTGTAAACCTGAAATAATACCACCAACAGGAAAAAAATAAAAACAGACCAACTGCTTAATGGACAATACTGAATATTTACTAAATATTAGCTGAAACCTCACGGGAGATTTATATATCAGGATTCTTTTTAGGTATCAAAGCAAAAATCCTTATTATACTCACAGTAGCTCTGGTAATATTATCATGCTCTTGTAACGTACAGTTTTGAACGTACTGAATAGGCACTGCGCATGTGCTAGTGATTTGGTGTTTTGAGTTTAATGAATTGGTAATTGATGTTTGATTCAGGTTGAGTTGTTTATGTTTTTAAGGTTTTTTGGTTTTTGGTTTGATGACTTTGTGATTTATCTACTGAGTAGTTCAACTGTCATTACTATGTCCGAAAAATATATTTATTGGATTATTTCATGTTGTTATATATGACCTCACTCTGTTTAAGGTGATACTGGAGCACTGTTTTGGAGAAATTTTGCTGGGTTTCTTGATGCCATATGGGCTGATCATTAGCTTGATTCACGATGTAGGTATCCTGCAAGTAAGGAGTCACTTAGCAGACTTTCGGCTTCGTAAAGGCACATCCGAAGCGAGAAAACTCATCCTGGTGGGATTGTCATCACCTTCCGGCTTGACCTAGTTTCCTTTCCACACCATGAATATGGTGGAGGTGTGTGTGTCACACAACTCAAAAAACGTAACAATGAGGGAGAAAAACTAATGGGGAAATCATGAAATTTATCTTTTTAATTATTTGAGAACAAATTTGTCTAATAACATTTTTACACATTATTTATAATATTTTTTATTTTACAAAGTAGATACCTTAAAATGAGATCAGCGACGATCATGACATACTGGATTGCTGGAACTTTTCTCCCCAGAGAAGATTCCCAAAGCAAAAAGCCAGAGTGACCTAAAAACTGAACGCACAGAAATATTATTCGGAATTCTTTCATTGTGTTTTTGAGATCTAAAGAGTTAAGCAACTTCATTTATCCTCTTCCCTCCACAGACTACAGAAAATCTGAACATCATTTCCGAGGCTTCAGCTCCATTATCACCTTCATCAGCAGCTGCATAAACCTGTTCTCTACACACACGCTTTGCTGGAAAGTCATACGGCATTAAACATTACAGCCTTCATGGCACACGGCTCTTTGAGGCTCAGGGGATCGAGTCCATGCGGAAGAACCGGCTTGGGAATAAGAGAAATCCATGAGAGAAGAAGAAGAGGTTGATCATCTAGAGACAGAGTCTGAGGGCTGCACCACTGCTTAACAATAGCCAGGCATAAGTAAGAGAGGAGAAATAGGAAAGGGTCCGCAGTCTTGTTGGCCTAGTTTATGGGTCTTATTATGGTCATTTTTCTTTATGCATTGTATAGGTTAGACTAAATGATGCTATTACTGGGAAACAAAAGGAAAAGATTTATTAAGTGGAAATATAGAACCTCTTTCTTTAAACCATTTATGGCACCGGTGTCCAAATGCTTTTTGGAATCACTGCAAACCTCTAAGATTTGTTTCGGGTCTTTATCCAGTAGATGGCGCCACATAACAGAGAAACAAATTTTTCCAGTGCCGCACCATGATGTTTTGGGGTGATGTGCAGTGCCATTTGACCTCCAAACATGGTGTGGCATCCAAAGAGTTCAATTTTTGTCTCATCTGACCAGACTATATTCTCTCAATATTTCACAGGCTTGTCTAAATGTTGTGCAGCAAACGAGCTTCAGCATGCTTTTTTGTATTACTTACTTATTGTACTTATAATTTTCTTTGAAACAACTGTTACAAAATGCTAATTCCAGGTCTTTCTAAAGCTCTCCAAAGTGATCCTTGACTCTTGGACAGCTCTTCTGATAATTCTTTTCATACACTGCTATTCTTGGGAGGAGCACCCTGGTTGTGGCCGATTTATGATGAAATTATGTTCTTTCCCCTTCCGTATTATGGACCCAAGAGTGCTCACTGGAACATTCAGGAGTATAGAAATCCTTCTCTAACTAATGCCATTAGTATGTTTAGCAAAAATGAGATTGCAAAGGTCTTGAGAAACATCTTTGCTTTACCCATCATAAAATGTTTCTTGTGTGAAACGTAAGTCATGAGACACCTTTTTATAGGCCACAACAAGTTGGGACTGAAACTAATGTTAATTTCCACTGACAAGGGGCAGGATTGCTATCTAATTACTGATAGATTTCAGTTGGTGTCTTACATTCCATGCCTTTTTTGCAGCTCCCTGTCTTCATGTATTCAATACTTTTTTTCCTGTGTCATTCTATTTTATTACACAGAACTTAATTTCTTGAACTTATTTGTTTTGTATTCTTTTAGCATGTACTGTATGGATTACTTGGATCGTTACGACATCTGGTAGAAAATTTCATGTCAACTTAGCACCTTTGAAAATATATTTGCACAAGGACAAATGGTGATGGTGTAATACTTATTTTACCGGCTGTATGTATGCAAACCCTATTGGTGTGTTTAGAAAATGGTACACATTCAACATATATTCTTTTCATTGAAGTTTTGTGAATGCTTTTATTCTGAATGCTATTCTTTATAGCAGGTGTTATCTCTTTCAGTGAAGAGAACAACTTAATTACATTGAGGGCGAGGGTCAGCTGGGGTTTTACTCACAAATCAAGTAAACTCTGATAAGCAAAAAGTAACCACCCATCCGCTTTGTGTATCTCTTCCTTGTGGCGATGTTCCTTTACTTCCTTTTTATCCTGTGTCATGTTTGTAGCATTGTAGTTTCCCTGCTGATTAGTCTAACTAGCCTTTGTGTTTCCCTATTTTTGTCAGTCATTGTTTGAAAGTTGTAGATAGTTGGTGGATCTGCTTTATATGGATACTAAGTTCACCTTACCTGTCCAATTGTGGTACTTCTCAACTGTATTTATGTCTGGTTTCTTGTCATAAATCTCTTGCATCATGATTCGTTGATGGTGAATAACTTTCAATTCAGCATACTGTGGATTTATGTTGGAAAAAGTTTCATCCTTCATGACAGCATCCCACGAGTATGCCACATTATGAAGGCCTAAATTAATATTTTTAAATCAGTTAGAACAGATAGCATCAAAAACTCTGGTGAATCTGACTCAAAAACCTTCAAACAAAGCATGGTACTTCATTCATATTTCATTTGACAAAGCATTTGTCCATAACACAGTTGACAAAATAAGTAATGTTATTTTTTTTATTTATTAAAAGGGGATCCCTAATATGCTCTCATTACGAGGGGTGATTTTGTTTTTAGAGTTATTACTAAAACATGCTCTCATCTTTGAGTGGTTAAAAAAGCATTATTTTTCACTATAATTTACATTATTTTTGTGCCTTTCTCCCAGCCTGGCACAAAACGGCTCGATTAGTTCAGGAATGATGAAAGACCACCTTCCGAATAATAAAATGTGATGTGATTGGTTGCTGTCCCAGTGCGTTGTAATTGGTGAACAGCAGACAGTATTTCATACTGCCAGCCTCTTCCCAAAGCAGCAGTTCTGTCTGCTCTGGTATAGTTAAGGATAGTCAATATTACCATATCAATTTGAGCGGTTTCCAGAGTGAGAATGTGTGGTGACAGAACCTTTAACTTTTTGGCTGACTGAAATTTACTCTAAATATAGAATAATGAAGCTCGTTTGTGTAGCGCTCTTGAGAGAAAATACCCATACAAAGAGTTCCACCCTTCATTACATCACAATGAGCCAAGCTTGAAAAAAAAAAAAAAAAAAAACCTATCCGAAACTTATACAAAACCGGAAGGAGTATATCTGGCACAGAAATACTCTGTTCTACATTCATATCCTTTTTTGAAACTTTGGCCATGTTTAGCATGAGAATCCAACTCTTTAACAGTGGTAAAATAACTGCAACTCTGCTACTACGGAAATATGCATTAGACATCGCTTTAGCATGTTAACATTACATAGAGCAAGCATCTTACCGTTTCAACAGTAGTTGTGCCAGAGACAACCCCTTTTTTGATGTTAAAACAACCAGTCGATCTTTTTGATGTCAGAGCTTACTGAAGGAAGACACCTTGATGAATGCTATTTTATTTATTCCGTTTTTTATTGCAGCTGACCATATTGCATATGCCGATTTTGTAAGAGTGTCCGATTCCAGCGCACTACAAAATAATATGGAGAGCAAGCGTCATTTCAAATACACAACCATAACATGGTTACTAAGGTTTGTGTTTTGAAATTTTGGAAGTCGGCATGTGATTTCGGTTTGTTGCATTTTTGGGGACATGTGATCCAGGGTTTTTTTTATAGACATAACAGTCCATAGGGACTATGTGTCTTCCTGCCTTTCGCATTCAAACAGTCCCCTTCCGTTATTGAAACATGTTGTCCAGCTGCTCGTTGAGTTGTGTATTGTCTTTTTTGTTTTGCAGTTGTATTTTTGACCTTGGTTCCTTGTAATCAGCCGTGGAGATGACAGATCGTATGATCCAGGGCAGAAGGAGGTAATCGTACTGAACTTGTATTTGTTTAACTTACAGTTAACTGCTGCACAGTGGCTTGGATTCGTTTTAGCTTTATTAGCTACGTTTGAGGAGATCATCTACTTTTTTCCTGTGGATAACCTCAGACCTACTTTCTGTAGTCTGAATTTCTGCTTACAATTGAATGTTGAATGCAGATTTGATGTTCCGAATTTCTTCTTTATCTTGAAAACTTGAAGCTGTAGTTTTAAAACTGGATATTTGCAGTCTAACAATTCAGAACAAAAAATCTGCTGTTTGAAAGTAGGTCTATTAAAAAAACTGCCATAAAAAAAAATTAATTGTGTTAAATTTCAAATGTTCAATATACAAGTAAAAAAATAAAAATAAATCAAATTCAGAACTATGTTAAAAGCCACATAATATTCAGTTTTGTTAAATGATGTTTTATTAACAAGGTTCGGGAGGATCGCGTCAGATACTTAATTAGCCTAATTAGCACAGGTGGAGTGCACTCAAGTTAATCAACACCATGGTATAAATACAGCTGACTTGCCTTGATTCATTGATGGTTTATCAGCATTTGGATTGCACCTTTTGCCATTATATGTCAGACTCAGCTTCTCCCATTTAGACAATGAGATTTATACTGGGGATTATTCAGTTTTCCGGCCAATCCGCTGGCCCCAGGATCGCTCCTTCTCTGGCAGACAGCTCCAGGCTTCATTGCGGCCACTGCTCTGCTCGACCAGCCGAGGCTTAACCTCACCTCTACCGGCGTCCCTTCCAATTTTTCCCTGGCATCCTCTTATCTTTCGGCTGTGCCTACAATTTCTCCAATCGGAAAGTTGACCGTATTTAAGCCAAACACTGATTAATTCCAATGCTTCATCCTCGCGAAGGGTAAACAAAGCGGATCTGTATGATTGAAGTTATCTGTCTCCCAGCAATCAGCCAAACCTCACTCCTAAATCCACAACAGCAGGGCGGCCAATATTTCGAGCAAGGCCTCGAACTCGTCTCGCTCGAAACCTCAATTGCCCTGTGGCACACAAGACCCGGCTCTTAAGCGCTGGGTTGCAGCGGTAGGCTTCCAACGAGCCTGGGCCGTGCCCCTTATCTCACCGCAGCAAAGCCTCACTTGCTTCCTGCTTCAACTCACCCTTTTACCACGGCTCTGCGTCAGCGTCGTATGCAGCCGGGCCTCAAGCTCCTGCGCTAGCGGCACAGGCCATGTTGCAAATTTATTTTTTGGCAAAGTCGCTAAAAGGCAGGTCGTTTGTTGCTGAAGTTGTTAAACGACGTTGTGACACAAAAGGATGTTGATGTCATTTTTAGCCACGTTGCAAATGTAGTAGAATACATAGAAATTACTCAAATTTTCTGAATTTGCTAGCATTTTTTCCCTTTATTTTAAATTACACTCTACTCAGATAAATGGATGAAAAAGATTAATTTGTGAGAGAATTATTTCAATTATGTACCTAAATGATGAACGATTATAGGCACAAACTCACAAATGGGTTTTGTCATACGAGCAATTTGCTGGTGGTGCAGCCTGGCAATCTGGTGCATGGCTCCATCCCTTTTTCTCTAATATGAATTCATGTCTTTGCTGCTGGAATTTACCACTCTCTCTCTCTCTCTCTATATACTCTTGCTCCTGTACATTTGTTGCTATGCTTTGAGAGAAGCTCGCTGCCAAGGTAAGGTCTAAGTGCATCTAAGCTTAATGGCTAGAAATTGGCAGCACTGCAGGCTAATCGGGCATATAGCATTTCCGATCAAAATACAAAGCCACCCCTTTCCTGTGGCCTGCAGCTGAAGCAAAGCTAGGCTGCTCCAGCTTGTCTCACAGGCCCACACATCCTGCTTTTAATAACCCCTTTTTCTTTTCAGTGGCCTCCCCAAAGCGAGGAGCACCAGCGTGGGGAGGCTGCCTCCGCTCTAGCACAGACCAGCACATCTCTTTATTTTTCCTTGCGCTTCTCTCCAGTTTCCCACCTCAAACTGAGGTCGATATTAAGCATGAGGCTGGCTCCTGACATTCGCGGCCCTGCTCACTCTCCCTCCACAGCTCTCTGCTTCATTTAAAATCTGTATTCTCTTTTTATGGCAACATCACTGCGTTCCACCAAATGCTGTTTACTGGAACTCAATGGTTCTGGCATCGAGGGCACAAATCCTGGCAGGAGTGCGGACATAGATCCCTCATCTAAGACCATCACTGTGATTAGTGGGTAACAGAGTTTTCTGTTAATTATTCTGTTGATTAATCAGATGAGTATTTATATTGATGGTAGGGAAAACAGACCCTGAAATCAAACAATAACCTTTAAAAATTGCCTAAATACATATATATGTATGGTACGTGGTGATGATTGGTTTAAATGGAAGCATGAAAAGCAAATTAACGATGCTAGGGTAGTCTAAGAAATTGCTAAATCTAAATAACAAATGGCTAAATTGGCAACACTGCAGGCTAATCGGGCATATCAGCATTTCCCGTCAAAATGTCACAAACCACCCTTTCCTGTGGCCTGCAGCTGAAGCAAGCGCTAGGCTGCCTCCGCTTGTATCACAGGCCCACACATCTCGCTACTAATAACCCCTTTTTTTCTTTTCAGTGGCCTCCCAAAGCAGACACCAGCGTGAGGCTGCCTCCGCTCACAACACAGACCAACACATCTCTTTATTTTCCTTGCGCTTCTCTCAGTTTCCCACCTCAAGCCCCAGAGGTCGATATTAAGCATGAGGCTGGCTCCCCTGACAATTGTGGCCCCTTCTCCTCTCCCTCAAAGCTCTCTACTTCATTTAAAATCACAATATTCTCTTTTTATAGCAACATCACTGCCCGTTCCACCAAATGCAGTTGCCTTGGAGCCACCTCCAATGGTTCACAACATCCGGGCACAAATCCTGGCAAGTGCGGACATAGATCCCTCATCTACGACCATCAATAATGATTAATTGGGTAACAGAGTTTTCTGTTAATTATTCTGTTGATTAATCAGATAATTATTTATATTGATGGTAGGAAAACAGACCTAATCAAACAATAGCCTTTAAAATTGCCTAAAATACATATATAATAGCAATAAGGCTGTGGTGATTGGTTTAAATGAAGCATGAAAAGCAATTAACGATACTGTTCTATTAAACAAAACTTAACATAATGCATTTTAAACAATATAATGTACATGTGCCTTCAAAGAGCCCGACGATTGTTTCTACATGTCACTGTGCAATCTAAACCTCGTTTGGCTAAACAACATTTAATTCAATGTACACTTAATCTTTAATATTTGGACAATTCTTTACGACAGAAATGCTACAGCAATCATAAATCCTTGAATGTGGACATCAAAAGTTGCCATTTTTCTGAGTTTTTCATTTACGTTCAGCCATTTCACTGAAATAAATAATGTTCAGCTTTCCAGAGGTGGGAAAGTACCCAAAAAAACTGTACTCAAGTAAAACGAAAGTACTTACAGAAATATTTACTCAAAAGTAAATACTAAAAGACTAGCTGAATATGTTACTGAGTCCGAGTAAAAAGACGGATTAAAAAAACTCAAGTAGTTAGTTATTGTTATTTGGATATTTACGTATACTATATCGTCTCTTTTTATTAGATATAGATCCAATTTGTGTGTTATGTGTGTGTGTGTGATATATAATATATAAGCGCTGGTAATAAATCAATATAATAGAGTGATCTCTGAAGGATCAAATTACTCTGAAAACTGGAGTAACAGCTGATGAAAATTCTGATTTGCATCACTGATTTAAATTATATTTTAAAGTATATAAATTATGTATTATATATGTATAAATAACCTCTGATACAGAGAAGAGTGAAAACTCCTCACACGACGGCTAAGTAACCGAACATTTAAACATAACGAACCAAATGCACATTGACAGATCATCTTCTGTCTGTTCTGCAAAATGTAAACAAATGTATATTTCTGCAAGCATAAATATTGTGGAAATATTAATATTAATTGTGTCTAGGCCAAGGCATTCCTCCTGGAACAGAGCTAACGCGGGTTTGGAGGGTATTCATTTCATACTCTGTGACAGCTTATTTAATGTAAAAAATTATACATTGTATTTAATTTATAAGTTACACGTACAACAAACTGGTAATGTCATGGTATCATGTACTGTAATTGAATGTAGCCTAAGTTATACCTGTTGAACCGTGGACAGCACATGCTGTGTTCATCTCCATCACATCTTCATCGCTAGCAAAACAAAGCCTTTTGCATTTTGGCTTTGAATTGACTGTAGAGCCAGCCATGCCTTCACCGTTTTGATGTTCTTAAATTTTCGTTAAACTTTATGAACGCTTTCTGAGCACTCCAGGCGTATTGGGTAGAACTGAACTAATCGCTCAAACTGATTCGTGAACCAGTTCACTGGTTTGCCAACTGAGTTTGATCAAGCTTCGGAACAGAATTGAACGCAAAGAATGAATCATCGCCAATGGGCATCACTCATTGCCAAGAGAAAAGTAGACGGCACGTTTGGAATAAATGAGCATTTATAACTTGCATTGCATTAAGCATAGCAACGAGGAGCGTGGGCTCACAGTAATGAAGTAAAAGTATAGGTTTTTCTACTAAAAATGTACTAAGTAAAAGTAGTAAATGTAACTCGCAGCATTACCCACCTCTAGGTTCATATCAGCCCCTTTCGATGCCCCGCTTCCCAGTTTTGCATTAGTCCATTGGAGTGGCTAATACGGCGTTCTGTGAACTCCTTAATCGATCTGTCAGCTCTGCATAACCTATCAATTTCAAGCATAATCACCTCGATTGTTTGATGAATCTTCGACTGTAGGACATGATCATGCACAATCAATAAGGAAGAGAGAGAGGAAAAAATTATGGGTCTGTACCACTTGGCTGGCAAATGTCAACATCACCTCAGTTTTCAAAGCTATGCCTATGCATCCAGATTCATGGCACTTATTAGGGGTACACTGGCACAGGAAATGAATTTTATTTTTTTTATTTTTTGTACGCTTAACTTTCGAATGCTGCTCCCATTGAGCATCGGCTCGAGCCCTCCCGACTGGGTGCCCCAAACCACGTAGTCCAATACCAGCAGCTGGTAGGGCCTACCCTTACAACGCATAAGTTGCTCCCACCGGAGTATGTAGGCTCTTCCGGCCAGCCAACCAGCTGACTTCCCAAATATCAGCCCCCGCCAGATATCAGTACTTATTTTGGGGGGGGTCCTTAGTCTGGCGGCTGTCCTTTTGCACAATTGCTTTTGGGGGGTACTCTAGGTTTGGGTTTTTCCCGAACTCAGAGCCCTTCCCCGGACAGCACACCAAATATGCATTATCATACATCAGCTAATTATATGTAAGCGTGAACTCGTGAATGATGTTTTATTAACAAGGTTCGGGAGAAGCGCGTCAGATACTTAGCCTATTTAGCACAGGTGGAGTGCACTCAAGTTAATCAACACCATGGTATAAATACAGCTGACTTACCTCTATTCATTGATGGTTTATCAGCATCCCTCCTCCGCCCCATCTCCTCACTTCAAGTTCATATTACACTTATACGGGGGGTACTCTAGGTTCGGGCTTTTCCCGAGCTCGTAGCCCTTCCCCGGACAGCACGCCAAATATGCATTACCATACTTCAGCTAATTATATGCAAGCGTGAACTCGTGAAACGATACTTGTCAATAACATCAGACAGAAGTGTCAGGATCCAGATACCAGCCTTCAAACACACACCACTTGAACATCCTGCATAGATGATGTGGAGGTTGAACAATAGTTTTAAGAATTTCAACTGTGATCTCAAAAAAATGACCAAAGTGACTAAGAAAAACTATTAAATGATTTAATATCAAATGTGCTTAACTTAATGAAGTAATGATGGTGAGGGGGAATTAGGTATGGAGCCCCGCACATGACATGCAAGAAAAAATAAATAAATTGTGCGCACGATTTCCCTCAATTTGCTAATTCATTCCCTTGATTTGCTAAATCATGCACACGATTTAGCAAATCGAGGGAACAAATTAGTAAATCGTGTGCACAATTTATAAATCGAGTGAACGAAATAGTAAATAAAATGTATTTATTTTTTCTTGCATGTCATGTGCGGGGCTCCGTAATTAGGTGTTGGGGTCATAGCAAATTTAAAACTGACTTATTCTGCTTGATGTGAGAAGTTTTTTGTCTTTCTGTCTTTGGCTCTGAGTTGCAGTGACTTAATCTCAAATGTTAAGCTGAGGGAACCATTTAGTGGGAGGTGGGTATCCAGGACCGGAGTTGCCTATCCCTGCATGAAGATTATTCAGCTTCAGCTCTGTGAGTTTATTACATGATATTGATGTATTTATATATGCTTTGTAAACTATTCAAATTACACATGGTTTTGCTATGTATTATATACAGAATTATTTTTTTTAATCTACAGATGTATAAATCTGTTGTCAGTATGGAGTGGCAGGGCTATTAACCGATCTGGGATCAAATGTGAAAGCATAAACTGTGATCTTGATGAAAAATGATGTTTACTGGATTTTACTGAAAAACACCATACAACTTTTTCTTTTGCTACATCAGACTGTAAGCTATTCTGTATTAAGCCCATACTACTTAATAGAATGAACATCGTGATTAGCAGTGAGAAACTGTATCAGTATGTCACGCCAATATTATCTCCAGTGTATTAGTCAAACATACAGTATACAACGAAATTGAGTAAAGCCATATAGCATCACTATAAATCAAATGATACAACACCATTCATCAAGTTGAAAAATATAGTATTTATAGTACAGATCAGGCTAAACTGTAATGTAACGGCTGCTGTTAATGAGCACAACCACTGATGGAAAGAGAAGCAAGGCATACACAAGAATTACAATTGACTTCAACCATTGCCTTTAGATAAAATCAACTCAGGATTTAAAACAACTCAACAAACAGCTTTTACCAGCTTCAAGAAGCTTTACTAGCTTTTATTTATGTTCAGATGTCCTGCAAGAAGATCTTAATAGAAATACAGAGGTTTAGATGATGATGCTTTATTGTTTCGTTTGACATTGACCTTGCTAAGTTTTTGTTTTACAATGTTTTTGAAATTCAATGTGATTAATAATGAAGGAGAGTATTAATGTAGAAGAATGTTGACAATCAAAAGCTGAATGATGCAATGCATGCTAGATACCAGCACAGGACAAAACTCATCCATAGACTCTCAGCATGCATTATGCATGAATAAATTATGCTGCTGAATTGTCCACCTCCTATTTTTAAATTCTTAATACGTGCTTGTATTTTTGCTTTTGTCTTGAGTTTTAGTAGCATGTTTTGTGATGTTCAGAACTGATCTGTTTATGTATTATGTGGATTGTCACCATTGTTGTGACATACACTGATTCTTGACGTGCCTGTCTAAATAAATAAATAAATAAATAAAAACCTCTATAACTCTCAATAAGATCTTCTGTAGACATCCGACAGAAACAAAGTCAGTCTGCTTAGTAATGTGAATCTGGTGAAGTTGTTTAAGGAGTTGTTTAATCAGATTTTGAGAGATTTAATGACTTCTTTTATTTCAGTTGATTTTATCTAAGGCTGTGGCTGAAGTCAGTTGTCGTTCTTGTGTTTTTCTTTTCTTCTGTGACTCTGCTTGTTAATAGCAGGTATTCATCACTAATGCTCAATCATCACTTAATTAATCACAGAATTATCTCATTAACTTCACTGATTTAGTGTTACTTTAACACTCTGTAGTGTGCACACATTATAAGTGTTCATTTAAAACTGATGATTTTGCTGTGGGGTTTAAAGTGTTAAAGATGTAAGATGAAGAAAAAACTGCTTGAATTTAAAACTGTTAACGGTAATAAACTGTAATTAATTCTGGTAATAATCTAGAAAGCAGTTATTTACCGGCAAAACACAGTTGCCGGTAAATAACTCATTTTCTACAGTTTGCCGCTAAATAGGTTTTTCTACAGTTTGTTGCCATTAAGTCAAGGAAGATTCAGATTTACCAAATGAAAAAAAAAAAAATACATAGAAGCTCAAGTTATGCGCAAAGTCACACCGATAATGGGTATAAATAGTTTGAACTTAACTGTATTAATGCAAGCTTTTTGCAACAAGAGAGAATCTTGTTAGTTTAATAAGCCAGGGTCACCACAGCTGGAGAGTAGAGTCTGTGCTTCAGTCAATGATGAGCCACAAACACTGATGTTCTGCAGCTTTATTTAAAGACAGTAAATGTGGAGTTGCTGATAGAGTGATGGTCTTTCTGTTAAGTACTTCAGCACATACATGTGTGCTATAGATGTTCTGCAGCTTTATTTAAAGACAGTAAATGTGGAGTTGCTGATAGAGTGTTACTTTAATATTACACATTAAGTGTTTGCAGTTTTATACTAAGAAATATTTCTTCTCAGTGGACTCAAATGAAAGAAGTTCACAGTACCTACTAACATCATTATTCACTTTTAAAATCCATGACTGTTTGAAGTTGGGGTTTGGTTTATTTCCATGGTAGAAATTCATGGTAAACTTACTGCAAAAGTAAGAATTGAGACTTTCCAGCCGTTTAAGAAATTAGCGTTTGGGGAGGCTAGTAATAAATTAACAGTACACTGTAAAACAAATTCTGTAAAATTTACGGTAAAAAAAAAAAAAAAAAAAAAAACAGCAGCTGTGGTTGCCGGAATTGTAAAATATACGGTAACAACAGTTTAGGTTTTAACTTAAATTTAAAAAAGTTGAATACCGTTGTTTCATTCACTGACGCAATGTTAATACTGCAACCTTTTGAAATAATTGAATCTGTTTTGTATTTTGTAATACACTGATAACCACAAATACAGGTGCTGATGATATAAGTCACATGATGAACCAAAGCTACATCACAAGTACAGTTTTAAATAACAACATATCGCTATATAGAAGGTGCACGACAGTCTCATTCACACAAACATCTCCAACACCATCATGGTGAGACTCGATTAAACTGAAATATGCAATAAAACATGAATTTAACAAACATTATATGTAGCGAACAGCCCTAATAAACATAACAGATAAGAAAATAAAGAAGTATAGTTATTTCAAAGAAAAAACATCAAATTCGTGGAATTTGAAATACAATGCAGAATACTGGGAATGTCGGTTTAATTTTCCCTGTGATTTTTAGGAACTTACTGTTAACCACATTTATCGGGTTTGTACTGCTAGCATTTCAGTTTTTTACTGTTAAATCACGGTCGTGCAGTAACATGCAGCAGCCCTGCTGCCAGTAAATTATATTTTTAACAGCACAATTCTTTTCACGGTTGTGTGTTTCCGTTATGGCAGTGGTTACCTGCCATGCGTGGCTCTTTCAGTAAAATTTCCAGCAATTCAGACTGTCAGGACGGGCCTTTATGCAAAATGGACGGCTTCGTGAATAGATTTCTCATGTTTTTGGGCAGCCTGGATTGCATTAGCACTGCTGTGACTCATTACTGTTTCCTCCATATTTTTTAGATGCATTTTGTCCATAGAAATGTGTTATTCGGTGTTGGTGATGACAGCTGAAGTTGGTGCGATGTGACAGATCCGATTAATTGATAATAGGGAACTGTATTGTAGATGATTTTCAACCTTCTCGATGGTAATAATTTCTCCGATTAGTTGTTGCATTTCTTCTCTTTCGTGAAATTTCTCTTCCTCCATAAGCAGTAGGTGATGGGGACTGCAGCCTTCTGCACCTGCTCAGGCCTCTTTCTTTTTTTCGGTAGCATTAAAAAAATGTCCCATATGTGTCCACAACAAATCATAAAATTTAACCTCTTGACTGTGGAAAGACATTTAAATGTAGAGTAGTGCTTATTCGGTGGGGCATGTGCCCATTTTAAAACCCTGCAGCCTAATTTGCTTTTCAAAACTTGTAGTACTTGCGGCAATATGTCTTCCAGAGCTGTTTATTCAACTGTGGATTTAATTTTGGAAGAAAAAACTTTCAGGGGTGTATCAGGCTGCATGTTTTTCAGCTTGAATTGAAATGGTATTTTTATTAATAAAACATCCAAATAAATATAATTTAATAAATATATAATTAATCAAAACTTTATACAAACCCAAAGCAAACTTTAAGAAAAACTTTTATTTATTCTTGCCAATCCAGTCTGAATCAAAAATGGTGGCACTAGTGCCATTATATCAAACATCAGTGGTCCTTGGATATCATGCGATGTCATTCATGTGGTGTGAAAGAACCAGTATTTGTCTGCATAAATGCTCCTCGAGCCGCTTATATGATATCGTGTTTCTGGGCTGCATTAGTAAACCTACCTCAGTTAATTTATGCTAGATGAAACTGACGAAATGGATTATAAAATAATCGAAAAAAAAAAAAAAAGGATTAATGTATCATTGTGAATATGGTGGATGGGTGGGTTTGTCTTACCTGTTGCTGTAGTCTCTCCCCGGGAGCGAGTGTCGGTTATCATGTCAGTCATCTTTCTGGTTTAAAAGACAAAAAAAACTGGACTTGTTTGTCTGTGTCGACTGAAAAGCACAAAAATATTTTTTTTTCTCTCTGACAAACGCTGTGGTGTAAAACCTGCATATTTAACACTTGTCGTTGTGCTTTGATGTCATGTCGTGTTAGTTCCTCTTTTGCTAGCCTTTAAATACGTACAAGCGTTACCGAGTAGTTAATCTTCAAATAATAAAGATACGACAATAAATCATAAACATTCAAAGAGACTCTTTAAATAGGGAATGAGGAGCTTGAAATGCTTACCTGTTGTTTTCGTGACTCTGAGTGAAGCTCAGCTCAGCTAATGATTGGACGTGCTGGCGTCCTTGGCACTGACTAGAAAACGGTCGCAGGTTTTGAATCTTTTAGGAAATGCACTAAAAATAAGCCAAGGAGTTTTGCATAAAAAAGCTTACATATAAAAAAGCATTTTTGTGCCCTTATGTGTCACCTTTTGCTTTTAAGGTAAGTGCAAACTGTTTATTTTAACTCACATTTAAATAAAACCAAAATGTTGATGATGAAGTTAGTCAACTATGAATTTGTTTATTTAACTGTCACTAAAAGTAAATTGTGCAACTGGCACTTTCCTTAACATTAAAAAAAAAATAAAAAACTGTAAATTCAATGATTTTTTTTCAGTGAAATATAGTAACTATTAGTAAATGTATTTACTATTGTTTGAGTATTTATTGAATTGCTTTTGACTTAGTTATAATAAGCATATAGCCCTTACTCTATACAAACATACTATCCTCCAAAAGAAGCTACCGAATTTGTGAAACATGATGCAGTCGTTGTTTGGAACAGGAAACATGAGTTATAATGGTGGTTAAATCACAAAAGGAGTCTGCATTTAAATAAATTGAGCGGCATTAAAATGTACATGTATATATATTTTTTTATCATTCCTGTAATAACCGACTCTTTCATTAAAGAGAGATCAAAAAAAAATGCTGTACCTTAAGTGATGGAACATTCTGGCAGAAATTCATGACCCTGGTGGCTTTTCAAGAGCTGAGGATTGGGGCATATTCTGCATTACCACGAAACAGATTCTGTGTTTCCGCTAAAAGATCTTGCATGGAGGAAATTTTTTTAGAGATGTTCTGCGGTGAAATGGGGAGCAGTATCCTCAACATTTATAGTTAGTGTCTCAATGTAAATGTGTAATTAACTAGGTCTAAAAAGACAAACCATATGACATTCTTCTTCCAAACAATATTGAAAATGAGACTTTAAAAACTGATTATAGGGGAACTACTTCTGCGGCTGTTATACAGATAATCAATGCCAAGTATTTGTTTTTCGAAAACTTTATTTCCATGAAAAAATTTATAATGATATATGTTATAACAAATGCAATGATATAATATTAATGCAGAGTGAGTGAACTTCCAGTTTTTGGCCATGCACAATATAGACAGGGTTTTCTTGACTGTATTACACTTTGTTATCAATTGCTTTATTTATTTGTTTTAATACTTTCTGAGAACAATGTATGTCTAATTAATGAGAGTGAATTCCAAGCATGAAAGAAGCAAAATTAAAGTACCAAAATGTGACTTAAATATACTACGAAAGCTTCAGGTTATTAAATAATGTACTTTGAAAGTATTCTTTCAATGCATTGCTACAATGATCATTTAAGCACACAGTTAAAAAAAATAATCATAAATATATTTAAGTAAAGTGCAAATAAATATACTTTTAAAAAAATAAAAAGAAATTTCAATTCAAGCATATTTTTGTTTGTTAGTATATTTGCAATGTACTATTAAGCAGAATATATTACAAATACAATGAAAGTATACATATATATATATATATATATATATATATATATATATATATATATATATATATATATATATATATACGAGTCCTTCTCAAAAAAAATTAGCATATTGTGATAAAAAAGTTCATTTTTTTTCCATAATGTAATGATAAAAATTAAACTTTCATATATTTTTAGATTCATTGCACACCAACTGAAATATTTCAGTTCTTTTATTGTTTTAATACTGATGATTTTTGGCATACAGCTCATGAAAAACCCAAAATTCCTATCTCAAAAAAATTAGCATATCATGAAAGGTTCTCTAAGCGAGCTATTAACCTAATCATCTGAATCAACTAATTAACTCTAAACACCTGCAAAAAGATTCCTGAGGCTTTTTAAAAACTCCCAGCCTGGTTCATTACTCAAAACATAGCAATCATGGGTAAGACTGCCGACCTGACTGCTGTCCAGAAGGCCATCATTGACACCCTCAAGCGAGAGGGGTAAGACACAGAAAGAAATTTCTGAGAGCGAATAGGCTGTTCCCAGAGTGCTGTATCACGGCACCTCAGTGGGAAGTCTGTGGGAAGGAAAAAGTGTGGCAAAAAACAGCTGCACAACGAGAAGAGGTGACCGGACCTGAGGAAGATTGTGGAGAAGGACTCGATTCCAGACCTTGGGGGACCTGCCTGGGAAGCAGTGGACTGAGTCTGGAGTAGAAAAACATCCAGAAACCACCGTGCACAGGCGTGTGCTTTTGAACCAGAAACAGCGGCAGAAGCGCCTGACCTGGGCTACAGAGAAGCAGCACTGGACTGTTGCTCAGTGGTCCAAAGTACTTTTTCGGATGAAAGCAAATTTTGCATGTCATTCGGAAATCAAGGTGCCAGAGTCTGGAGGGAAGACTGGGGAGAAGGAAATGCCAAAATGCCTGAAGTCCCAGTGTCAAGTACCCACAGTCAGTGATGGTCTGGGGTGCCATGTCAGCTGCTGGTGTTGGTCCACTGTGTTTTATCAAAGGGCAGAGGGTCAATGCAGCTAGCTATCAGGAGATTTTGGGCACTTCATGCTTCCATCTGCTGAAAAAGCTTTATGGAGATGAAGATTTCGTTTTTCAGCACGACCTGGCACCTGCTCACAGTGCCAAAACCACTGGTAAATGGTTTTACTGACCATGGTATTACTGTGCTCAATTGGCCTGCACCAACTCTCCTGACCTGAACCCCATAGAGAATCTGTGGGATATTGTGAAAGAGAGAAAGTTGAGAAGCGCGCAAGACCCAACACTCTGGATGAAGCTTAAGGCCGCTATCGAAGCATCCTGGGCCTCCATAACAGATTTTTGGCATACAGCTCATGAAAACCCAAAATTCCTATCTCAAAAAAAATTAGCATATCATGAAAAAGGTTCTCTAAACGAGCTATTAACCTAATCATCTGAATCAACTAATTAACTCTAAAGAAATTTCTGAGCGAATAGGCTGTTCCCAGAGTGCTGTATCAAGGCACCTCAGTGGGAAGTCTGTGGGAAGGAAAAAGTGTGGCAAAAAAGCAGCTGCACAGCGAGAAGAGGTGACGGACCCTGAGGAAGATTGTGGAGAAGGACCGATTCCAGACCTTGGGGACCTGCGGAAGCAGTGGACTGAGTCTGGGTAGAAACATCAGAGCCACCGTGCACAGGCGTGTGCTTTTGAACCAGAAACAGCGGCAGAAGCGCCTGACCTGGGCTACAGAGAAGCAGCACTGGACTGTTGCTCAGTGGTCCAAAGTACTTTTTTGGGATGAAAGCAAATTTTGCATGTCATTGAGGAGGAAATCAAAGGTGCCAGAGTCTGGAGGAAGACTGGGGAGAAGGAAATGCCAAAATGCCTGAAGTCCAGTGTCAAGTACCCACAGTCAGTGATGGTCTGGGGTGCCATGTCAGCTGCTGGTGTTGGTCCTCTGTGTTTTTATCAAGGGCAGGGTCAATGCAGCTAGCTATCAGGAGATTTTGGAGCACTTCATGCTTCCATCTGCTGAAAAAGCTTTATGGAGATGAAGATTTCGTTTTTCAGCACGACCTGGCACCTGCTCACAGTGCCAAAACCACTGGTAAATGGTTTTACTGACCATGGTATTACTGTGCTCAATTGGCCTGCCAACTCTCTGACCTGAACCCCATAGAGAATCTGTGGGATATTGTGAAGAGAAAGTTGAGAGGCGCAAGACCCAACACTCTGGATGAGCTTAATGCGCTATCGAAGCATCCTGGGCCTCCATAACACCTCAGCAGTGCCACAGGCTGATTGCCTCCATGCCACGCCGGCATTGAAGCAGTCATTTCTGCAAAAGGATTCCCGACCAAGTATTGAGTGCATAACTGAACATAATTATTTGAAGGTTGACTTTTTTGTATTAAAAACACTTTTCTTTTATTGGTCGGATGAAATATGCTAATTTTTTGAGATAGGAATTTTGGGTTTCATGAGCTGTAATTAGCTGTGGCTAATAATGAGCATATCTGCATTAATTAGAAGGTGATCAGATGTAAATATATACACACTTTGTTTTACATTGAAAAATTAATATAATAATTTTTTTTTTTTTCAAATAAAAAATTAATTAATTAATTACAGGCCTATTAAAAAACACATTTCAACTGTTTTTTCACTATGAAATGCATTTTTGATCCGTTTCTCTTTTTTCTCTGCAGTGGTCTATTTATGCGTCACATCAAAAAGACATTTATTCTGCTGCTCCACGTAGCATTTTTATTGTCTGCTGTTGCTTATGTCTCTGGTTCTCTTTTGAGACAATTGCATTCTCTTCAAACCTGGTTGAATAAAAATCATGAATCAGACTTATTTTAAATGTAATTAAAAGGACTTCAGCTGATCATACTCAAAAGGATTTATTAGCACCTTCTCCCAGTCAACAAATCCAACCAAGAGGTACAACTATCTATCACCATGTGGCTCATCCAAGCAACTATCATTTCATTCTGGATGAACCTGATAAATGTAAGCAGGATCCATTCCTGGTCTTTATGGTCCCTGTGGCCCCTCATCAGCTGGGCGCTCATACGCCATCCGGGAGCACATGGGGGAATGGAGGGAAGCCCAGTGCAGGGAAAAGCAGTGTTGACTCTGTTCTGGTGTGGGTTTGACTGGAGTGAGCTGAAGCTCACCAGCAGCTGGAGGAAGAAGAGAGCGACAACACAGCAGAGATTTACTGCAGAGCAACTTTGTGGACTCCTACTTCAATCTGGACCATAAAGACCATGGTGATCAAGTGGACTGGCTGGCCCACTTTCAAGCTGCCCTCAAGCAGCTTATGCTATGAAGGTTGATTCTGACATGTACATGTAAGCGTGCAGAACCACAGTAGGCTCTGTGTCCCCCTAACACACCCAGACAGAACTACATCACAGGGTACTTGATGTGGAACCGGCTGATATCAGAGACAAAAACTCTAAATGGTACACGCTGCAGAGGAATTAAAATTCCTGAACCAGTATCACCCCACATACCCGCTGGGGAATGGGGATATGTTTTTCTCCAATGACCTGCCAGAAAAATTAGTTAAGGCTTCCAGAGAAGAGAAGTAAAAGCCCTTTAACATAGAAAGACGATATGTAGGCGCTTGTCTGGGAAACGCAGTTAAGCGTGGCACTCTCATCTCCCCCTGGTGACCCTTCACAGTTTAGAGTCCTTCTGGGACAATATAATCAAAAAAGATTTTCCTTTCAGAGTTAATACCTATTACAATCCTGGGATCCCCACAGCAGCTAATAGACATTTGAAGGGGACGTAAAAGAGGCTCCATATAAAAGTACTGGAGCACATATTAAAAACGGTAATAAAAATAAATTAAAACAATATAGAAACATAAACAATATGATAAAAACACGAATTTTATTAAAAATTTTTTAAATATCTGACAGCTGAGACTGGGGACATGCTAACTCTATTTAGATGAGGGCCCAGGAGATCGTCTGAGGAGCCACCTCACACAAAAACACACTCCCTGTGGAAGAACTTCTTGAGACAATGCCTTTTTAAAGTTTAACTCTTTTTTTTTTTTTTTTTTACCAGGAAACGGGGTTTTTAAAATACAGCACTTTACCTAAGGGGTCCAAATTATCAAAAGAAAATCAGCAATGTTTGTTTACACAGAAAAATAAAAGAACAAAAATGATTGTGTAATATTACAATAACCTTTCATAGGCTCTGTTACAACTTTTAAGTTTAAATTGATAGTTTTTATGAAATTAACACAAAAGCTTATACTGTATGTATACATGTACACAAACATAAATTCCACATAATAACAATTTTAACTGAAAGGTTAAGCTATAGTTTGAAAAACAAAAAAAGTATTTTTTCATAAAATCTCTGTTGTTAGCAGGTTCTCAACTGGTGTCACATTTTACCTTGTATACTGAAACAGTAAACTAATTTCTGCCAGAACAAGGGTTTGATTTACTGTATGTGCATTGTTTTTTCATTTTTGTTGTTTCATGGGTGATTATGTGTTTCATAACTTAATTATTCTTTTAGTATTGCTGAAAAAAAAGTTTTCCTAGATCAATGCTCAATGTTCTGTGAAAATTTTAACATAAAAGTGCCTCCTCAGTCTAAAAACTGTGGTAGGCCTTATTATACTGGTTATATATATATATATATATATGAGCATATATATATATAGGTGTATATATATATATATATATATATATATAGGTGTGTGTGTGTGTGTGTGTATGTATGTATGTATGTATGTATGTATGTATTGAATTAGATTACCTTTACGAGGTACACAGCTGGTAATATGAACACATGGTTCTACATTTCTAAGCAATGTAATATTATATGAGACACTTCTACATCTAATCAGTAACTAAGCAATTTTGGGCAGAAAACTTCTCTTGTTTGAGTGGGTGGCAGGCCACCCTATCACCCATGTCCCCTCACCAAAAGAAGCTAAAGCATTTCTCCATTTGCTTGGGGATTACTCTGCAGGAAATAAACTCTGTGACCAACAAAACGTTTACGATTCTTAGACATTTTATCAATATAATCTTTACAATCCAACACAACCTTGCATGAGATTTTGAAGCCTAAAAATATAATCACTAGCCATTCCTGCAGCAATCTGAAGATCAGGACTGCAGGTTTTCTCAGTAATGATCCAGCACTCTTGAAGATACTGTATATGGCCCATCAAGTGTCAACACACCATCCTACTGGCCTTTTTCTGGACACACACCCAAGCATAAATGAATCAATGTGATTTTGTGACAGGAATGTGTCCCATACCATGAAATGGCGAATTTTTCTGATATCCTACAAGTAAACGATCACCAATGGTTAGAGTTTTTACTTCTCTTTTTAGTTTTGTCAGAAAAGCAATGTCTTTAGACATTCGTTTAAATGTTGCACCCTGCTGGTGGACTGAAAGCTATGAATTACCCTGTCAATGAATCGAGATGAGCTGCTTACATAATAAATTAAACTATGAGCCACAATAAACTATAAACATCTTAAAGACATCTAAAATTATTTTGATGATCTGGATAGGAGATTCTTATAGATGTATTGCAGGTGAGCAAATTTAAAAATGCCTGCAGACATCAATGACGCCTCAGTGATGTAATGGCATATCAGGGAAATGTTTTTCTATGTCAAAGCCAGGAATGTTGTTATGAAGCTATGAATGGAAAGACCAAAAATTCAGGCGCCGTTTTGTCAAGATTTAAATTACCAACAAAATCTGACAACAATGGCATCACACATTGGATCATATGCAAAAATAAAAAAATAAATAAATATATATATATTTTATTTTTTTTTGGAGAGAATCATGTCAAATGTGACTGGACCACTCTTATGTCACATCGGTTATATTTAGTAGCAATAGCCAACAGTACATTGTTTGGGTCAAAATTATATATAATATATATAAATATATATATATATAAATATATATATATATAAATTCTATGCCACAAAAATCATTAGGATATTAAGTAAAGATCAGCGTTCCATGAAGATATTTTGTAAATTTCCATTGCAAATGCAGTATCAAAAAATTTTTGATTAGTATTATGCATTGCTAAGAACTTCTTTGGCCAACTTTTAAATGCTACATTTTCTCAATATTTCGCATTCTCAAGATCACTTCCAATTCCATTTTCAAATAGTTGTATCTCGCCAAATATTATCTTTAACAAACATTACTAATGGAAAGCTTATTTATTCAGCTTTTAGATGACATATAAATCATGGATGGAATGAACTGTTGTTGATAAGATCAAACTTAAAAGAGAAATCCATCTTTGGAAAATACTGTTCTCACTAAACTAGTGAGGAAATCTCATCCTGAGAATTGAAACCTATAATTTAATTTTCCACACTAGACAGTGCAAAGTAGCATTTTGTTTTAAGTTTGACCTTTGAACTTTCCGATGTCACTTTACATTTTACATCTGGCAAAAATAGGGCTCACACACGATTAATTGTGATTGTCATGCACATTTAGTCAGTAAAGCTAGTTCTGTGATTAGCAGTAAATCTCAATCACCTGCTTTCAGATGGAGCAGCATTTATTACACAGAGCCGTAGTTCTCTGACAAGCTATGCAAAATCGTGTTTATAATCGCAGATGAAATAATCGTGGGATTATGAAATCGACAAAATCGATCTTGATTATGATTCTCATATCTTCTTCAGTGAATCCACGGCTCTGTGCAGTAAAATGCCGTCTACCCAAGAGCACGAAAATACCACACGAATATGGCAACCCGCGTGTTTAGTGATTGTTGATCTATGTGAGAGTGAGTGTAAATAACGTAAGTATATATAAGTGGTTTGTTTGTTAGATTGATTTAATTAATGAAGTTAAAGCGTAGAGCCTTCTGACTTTGGATTGAGATTTACCGCTGATCACAGAACTGTGCTTCACTGAAAGATACGATGACAATCGCGAAGTTTGCCCACTGGCGCATTTATTGCCTTGGCGATGCACTTTGATTAATTGTGCAGCCCCAGGCAAAAACTGGCAATTTATGTTTTCATAAACAAACTTCAGCTACTTGTTGACTTCATCTTCATAAACTTTTTCCCCATCACAAACAAACATCAGAAGGAGGGAGAGCCACAAACATTCATTGTTAAGAAGTTGGAAAGCAGCTGATTAGAGTGCTGGGGAGTCTAAGATACAGCATGTTAACAGAAAGTTGATTGGAAGGAAAAAGTGTGGAAGAAAAAGATGCACCCCAAATCATCACAGACTGTGGAAACTTAACACTGGACTTCAAGCATGTTAACAGAAAGTTGAAGCAAAAATCCTTGATTACATCGCCTGTGTGTGGTGGCTCTTGATGCCCTTGATCCCATTTCAGTCCATTCCTCCTCTCCTTGTGAAGTCTACCAAAATTTTTGAACCTATTTTGCTTGACAATCCTCTATAAGGCTGGCGTTCTCTCTCGCCGGTTGCAGTATCTTTTTCTTTCCATTGATCTTTTTCTCCTTCCAATCAACTTTCTGTTAACATGCTTGGATACAGCACTCTGTGAACAGCCAGTTTCTTTTGAAAATGAATGCTTGTGGCCTCTCTCTCTCCTTGTGAAGGGTGTCACTATTGTCTTCTGGACAACTGTTAGATCAGCAGCTCTCCCCATGATTGTGTAGCCTAGTGAACCAAACTAGGAGACAATTTTGAAGGCTCAGGAAACCTCTGCAGGTGTTTTGTTGATTAGCTTATTGGCATGCAGCACCATATTCCCACCTGTTGAGATATCTAATTGGTGGGTTTTTGCGCAATCTGAGCCAAACATCACAATTCAAGAGTAGCCCACTTTTTGGGTGTGAAGAGGTCTTATCTTGCTTCCCCTGTAACAATCCATTTTGGACAGATTGACCAGTGGGAACAAGTATTTATAGTTTCGGGCGTGAAAAAGTGTTTCTTTGTCCCTGTGACACCTCATTTGCATGCTTTATGCAGGTGTGATTAACTGTGTAGTTTTACCCAAAATATCGTACAAAATAGTATGATGCAGTGGATTTTTGTTAAATGTGAGCCAAAATCATCACAATTAAAAGAACCAAAGACTTAAACTACTTCAGTCTGGGCGCATTGAATGTATTTAATACAGGAAGCTTCACAATTTTGAGTTGAATTACTGAATCAAAATCCTTGGTCCCCACCCCACAGGATGACACTATTCATACCAGAAGAGCCTGTGCCATCTCGCTATGCACCTACTTGAATGAAGACCCTGAAAAACTAGTAAGGGCATATTTGGTGAGTTTGCTGAGAAAATTCAGTTTCCAAAGCCCATATATGCTGTTACTTGGGCTGTGTTTTTTACTATTGGCTACAACCGAAAATTTTACATGAGAGAACACACAACTTTGTCAAATAACTGAGCTGGACAAATTGTTCATTTATAGGAAACTGATGGTACATTATGACAAAGTACTTACGTGAATTGGTTGATGCACTAAACCAATTAGTTTTTTATTCATATTGGCTGATCTTTCTCTTAGGGCCTAATTTAAACTAAACCGTGTAAACCAATACTAAAAATTTAAATTGATCTGAAAGGCAGAAGAGGCATGCCACAAAAGTGTAAAAAATAAACGAGCATCAGAAAACTGTACATGCATGCTTTTTGTTTTATTCTCAGTGCATTATATTCTAAGATGGTTCTAATGTTTTAGGCCACCTTATTTCATTTTAAATATGGTGTCCAAATAAAATTATAATAATCTTATAATATAATGCACTGCAATAACACTCCAGCACCCACTGTGCCCTCAGTAATAAACGTATAATATAATTATCACCTTTCTGACAGTTTCAAGTTAAAAAACTGAGAAATATAAACCTAATAAATGTAGAATCTCTACAGGAGAGCTCCTGTACTGAATTGAAGTTTACCTTACAGATGTACATTATATAGTGGCCATTGATGAATGTATATAGTATTAATTATTAATATGTGTATTTTTTTTTTTTTTTTTTTTTATGTATTTTTTTTATTTATTCTTTTTTTTTTTTTTGATCTTTCATGTATTTCGCAAACTGTGATGGGAGTATATGTCATACTGAAAGAGGTAAGCAGCTGCCACAGCGATGACCCACAGGACTTCTGGTGTCCTAATTGAGAATTATGGAAGTCCTCAGTTTGCCTGAGTATACATGGTGCAGGCTTGTGCTCTGTTATTTGGGCTGAATAAAACTGTCTGACTGGAAAAAGGCCTTTAAAAAACTCAGCAGAGCTCCAATGTACTGTTTGAATTCGTGCAGAAGATCTTGCTCAATCTAAATGGACCCAGAGGTTGTCATCCAAGGTACAGCTCTTAAAAAATAAGCTTTTGGAGTAAGTGAGCTTGAAAAAGACAGAAAAGTCAAACAAAAGGCACTTGGAGTTCACTTATGTACTGTATATGGACAACAGCATTTTTTTTTTTTTTTGCACAGGTTCCTCCAAATAAGCTACTGGAGCAATTGAGCTTGAACAAGACTGGTGTACTTCAGGAATATGCACATTGTATTAGATATAATTCCAATAGGACCACTTCCACAGTCTATTTATGCCAATGGTATTGCATCCAGTTTTAGTGTTGGCGTATGGGTAGGTTCTGGGCACGACGCCACACAGCCTGTCCATGCAGCCAGCTTGGACAGACCGGGAAGAGCAACAAGACAACCCCGTCCGGGATACAGAACAGCCCATTATATGCATACATACTTATAATCACATTAAAGGAGATGTAAAGGAAATGTGATAGAGACTGCGTCCAATGAAGACAATGTAAAGAAAGACCAAAGATAGATTACATGTTCAGTTGGTGGAGTGGGGTTTGGAGGAGGGAGTTAACTGCAAGCAGCGATGCTACGGAAAGAGCTGCAGAAGAATGGGAATTTAACTAGGCTGCATGTGATAGGTGTCAAGACTTGTGACGGTGCTGAAGTCAGCAAAAAGCTGGACTGTTCGCTGATGCAAGCGTGACTAAAAAACGTGGCCTGACCGGAAACTATCGCGACAGGCTGAATACTATTTTATTCACAGTTCCTTTAAACAGGGTGCTGGAAGCAAGTGAGTTTGTTTGTTTTAAATGGACTGAGACTACAAATAGTAGCTTCTTACTCAAAGGGACAACTGGCAGAAGAAGTTGTTTTCACACTTAGAGATATAGCAAACATGTATACAATGGGTAATTGAGAATTATCACAAATCTACATGTGAGATATCATCACAGCAAGCTTTTTTTTTATAAAAAGTCTTGCATATCTTTATATCTCTAGTATTATTATTATTACCTATATATTATTATGATTAAGCTCAAATTGTTACACTCACAATTGTTTGTTTTATCTTATGTTTATTCTCAGGTTATAAAAAGAATGTTATTTATTTATTTAATTATTTTGTGTCAGACCAAGGTTTACTTTACAAATTCCCAAAAATTGGTGGTGGTGTTGTTTTTAAAATGGCTTTAACTTGTAAGAAAGTTTTAAGGACCGAAAGGGCGGGTTTTGCAACGATATTACAAGCGTCTGTTTGGGGATCTGTTTTCTCAAGAGCCAAGATTTGTGCAAATTTTATATCCATGGTACAAACACGTTAAAAGATAGGAGGCTTAAAGTGAAGAGAAAGCGCAGTTAACTTCATTGGGCATGTAACGCCTAATGAAAAATAAAATTGTTTTGCAGTTTTCCTGTGCGTTTTCTGTAGATTACTGAACTTTTGATAAGGTCTTTGCTTTATAGTGCGGTCATCTAAAAAACAAAAGTCTTAATTGAAACAACAATTATGGATATGCAATAAACCTCCAAAAACCTAAATGAACAAGACCTTAACTAGTCGGCGTACCAACGCAGACTTTTTATTCGAATTGAGACTGCTACTTTTACTGACCATGAGTGAATAAGAATAATTTTGATTGGACTAACACAATACAGACATTTTGATTCAATTAGTTGCAAAGAAGTTACATTGTTATCTAAATCATTTAATCTACAAATGTATATTGTGTTCATAGAACATATTCAAAGCAGTTTATTTACTCCTGATTTTGCTCAGATGCATACTGGTGCTACGATTAAATCACAATAAAATTTTTGAGTACTACAGCCACTACAATGTAAACACAGAGCAACGATGGTGATGTCAATGTATCTTCCCGGTTTCCTTTGATTAGTGGATTTGTTTCCTTGTTTCTGCTGTTGATTCAGGCAAAAAACAGTAAAGAAAATCAGTAAAGAAAAAGACAACATCATTGCACTGTGATGAAAAAAACAAATCTGCTGTCCTTAATTACAGATCTGAACACTTACTGTATTCAGATGTTCTAAAAATTTATTTACAATTAATTAAAATCATCACACATTTATCAGTTACTTTCACACACCGTTGATGATCAGCTCTACAGTCTTCTGTTCAGATGAAGGCGTGATGTGACAGATGTATTTTCCTGCATGAATATGTTCAAGATTGTTGAGTTTGATGGAGAAGTTTCGTCTCAGATACTCAGGGCGGAAACTTTCAGCTCTGTTTTTGTACTCTTGGTCCTGTAACACTACTGAATCTTCACCCTTGACTATATCATACACAATTTTGCCGCCATTGTGTCTCCAGTGCACATCAATGTCTTGAAGTTTAAGATGATGTTCAGTTGAAGAACACGGCAGAACAACAGAACCACCAATAATAGCCTCTACTCGTGACCTGCAGAGACACTGAAAAAAAAAAAACACACACACTTTAACTGTAAACACATATGTCTGACATTACATTTACATTTAGTCATTTAGCAGATGCTTTTATCCAAAGCGACTGACTGTACAAATGAGGACAATTGAAACAATCAAAAAATCAACAAAAGAGCAATGATATATAAGTGCTATAACAAGCCCCTCAGTTAGCTTAACGCAGTGCAAAGGTCTTCTTTTAAAAAATAATATAATAAATAAAAAGAAAAACAGATAGAATATAAAAAGAATAGAGCAAAGCTAGTGTTAGAGGTCTTTTTTGTTTTTGTTAATTGTATAATAAAATGAAAAGAAAACAGATATAATACAAAAAAAAAGATTAAGAAAAAAAAGCTATTTAGTTTTTTTTAAATAAAAGTTGGAGTTGGGCAGGTTCATTCACACCAGGAGGGAACATTGGGAATCAAAAAGTTCCGGTAAAAAGTTGATTTTGTGCCTCTTCTTGGGATGGGCACAATCAACGCGCGACGTTTCAACTTGGCAGAATGCAACAGAAATTCATAGAGGGCACATAAGTCTGAAGTAATGAATTTAGGTAAAGGGGGTGCAGAGCCAGTTGTGGTTTTGTAGGCAAACATCACTGCCTTTGAATTTTTTATGCGACAGCAGCTAATTGGGTAGCCAAGTGCAAACTGATAAACAGAGGGTTTGTGACGTGCATTTCTTTTCGCTCATTAAAAATTAATCTTGTAATTAATACAGTATAAGTTAATTATGGCATGGATTTAACTGAGATGTAGTTTGTTTTGTTCTCACCCTTTGGTTATGAGCACTGAAAGTATACAGATAAAGGTAAGCAACTGCCAAGAAGCGAATACACAGAACAGAAAAAAAAAATCAGCGTAGATCATGCTTTTCCACTAGTAGTGAAATCAGGGAGTTTAATTCCCCACATGGGGGGGGATAAAGAATATGATATATTTATTTTCAAACAAATATATATACAGTCTCTCACAGAAGTGAGTACACCTCTCACATTTTTGTAAAATATTTTTTGGGGACTTCCACTGGAGTTTCCTTATTCCCACTCCTCTATGGGAAACGAAACACGGGAGGCTGGTAACAGGTAGTTAGGAGGGACCACTTACAAACCTCCTCCACTTTCGGTTTGGAGGATTTTGCCCCACCTGAATTTTTCTTCAATAAAGTTAAGGGTCTGGGGGTATGCTTCGGCCCAGTTTCCAAATCCAATCTTTGCCCCTTCAGGGCTACTGTTGGTGTGTTTGGGGGGTTGTTTCAGTGTGGGAATACTTTGCCACCTGCTTGGCCCAAGTATCTGAGACGAGGATCATCACTCTCTGATTTCCAAAGTATGTCACAGTGCATGTATCTCAAGGGCCGGCGCAGGCCCCATCAATGGCAAGCCCCAAGGGGACCATGGACCACTCAAACCCCAAACTGTATTATGCTGGACTGGTTAAGGGCAAGGGGGAGACCGCAACTTTTTCTTTTGTTTACTCCTCCTCCAATTTGGCCGCCAACACAGCGTGTTGGGGGGACCCTTCATCTGAGACCAAAAGTAAATGGTTATCCTTGATCTTCAACATCAGGGACCAGACCTGGGACATGGGGTTCCCGTGAAATCCATGCAGCCTAGGGTTTGGCTTGTTCGTGGCTGGCAAAAACCTGTTTGCGGAGGGGGCTTCTTCAATGATTCATTTCTTTAGAAGGGGCTTTAAACCGGGACGGTTGACAGGCCCATTGGGCAGGGGGGGACCCCAAATTGCGGCAAAGTTCTTTTGGCGTTTATAGGTTTGAGCACTGACAGGGTTGACCTACCCACCCCTTCAAAAACCTCTGCAAGCAATGCTGGCCGCAGCCACTTGCACTACGGGGGGTCTATTTTCCCACAATTTAAACAAACCTCTGGATATGAAACGGCTGGTAGCACGTGGGCACTCTAACTTCTTTGGTAGAAGGGCACCGTTCTGAGTGGAAACCCTGGTCCTGTTACAAACCACTGTAAAGGTCTTGGCCACCGTGCTTGCGAAAGTGCTCGAAAGTGTCAGGGGAGCTTGGAAAAAAAACACTTTTTCTTATAAGCCTTACGCCCATTCTTTATGGGTGAGGCAACAACAATTCTTTTTTTCAGAATTCTCAGGAGGAGTTCTTTGCAATTGTAAATTGCCGCGTGTGAATTTCCGTGATCCACAAATGGGAGAGAGTCCCGATGAGCACTCAAACACACAAATTTACACACACCTTACTCCCCATTCCACACAACCCTGCAGAAAAACTTGTAAACACTAAATTGGAGTTGTTCCCCAAGGACCACCGCTGACGAGCGGCGGAGGGGAGGAAAAAAAGGCTTAAATGGTGGGCTTTGAATTTTGGACATTTTACATTTGAGGGGTGTTTTTGTGCGTTATCACTTTGGCTGTTGGGCCACGGTTTAGGGGGGGGGAGACATTAATGGGCTGTGGTGTTGAGTTGGCTTTGAGTGGGGGGGGGACCAGGCAAAACATTTACCACTTTTTGTTATGCAGTGGTAAACCAACTCCACTCACTTTTACCATTGTAGAGCGCTAAAAATATTTACAAAAAAAAAAAAAGTGACCGGGGTTTTGTACTCACATGCCCTGTGAGTAAATCATTATTGGATTAAAAAATCATTTCAATCTGAATAAAGTTATTTACCTATGTTGGGGGAACAAAGGCTGACCGCAAATATATATATTATAATATATGTAACTATAGATATATATATATATAACTATATTATATATATATGCTCTATAGTCAGTGCTCAGACTACAAAATATGCAGTAACACTTTTACGGGGGGACAAAATTTCTCCACTATTAACTAACTTGTTTATTAAGCGTGTTATTATTGATATCCATCATGAGATTTGGCTAAAGGTAGATTATAAAGCAAAAATAGCCAATGCACTTATTTTCAATGGCCATATTTTAGGAATTCCTTTAAACAATCCCCACCGGACACATAAAAACAAAAAAAGCTACCTTACTAAACTTTATTAATAAGCAAAAACAAGGAAATGTGAGTTAAATGAAAAGCAAAATACCTAGGTTAATAAGTTAGTTTTACTAATTGAGGAATTGGTTTTGTAAAAAATTTAAAGTGTGTGAGCATTTATTAAAGCTAGTTGTGGCAATACTAACACTTCACTGAAAAAAAAAAAAAATAAATTTAGGTACAAAAAAACAGTAATGGTTTTAAATCACCATCTGTATTGTTAATAAAGAAAATGACTTAAAAGCAAATATTTTTCGGAGATACTTAGTTTGGGGCAGAAACATCATTATTTTACACAATTCCCAAAGACAATTCAACTAATTTTGCAAACTAAAATTTTAACAAACAATATAATTCCAGTTCTCTATCGTAAATAATATTAGAAAATATATTGGGGGGGAATCAATGTATAATTTGCTTAAAGTCAAATGTCCAATTTAAATGTTACCAATTTACAAGTTAATGTTCTATAAAGGGGACGGCATCTCTGAACTTAACCCCCTTTACTGATACAAAACATTTAAATGCACCTTGAATCCACGCTGTAAGGGACTAGGACAGAGGTCAAAAAATTACTAATCAAAATGGAGAAACGCAGACTGCCCCCAACAGCGCCCGAGATTCAGGGATGATGAGTAAACAAAAATTTTTTGCGATATTCCTACTTGATTAAGAGACAAAAATAAATAATTGCAGGCGATTTATTGCCTGATGATAAAAAAAAACCTGTTTAATTAGGGAATAAACAAAATGATAAATTTTAATGTCATTACTGATTACTTTGAAAAACCAAAAAAACAGGACAGCGTAAGGTTGCAGATTAAGGAGCACGCAAACTAGGCCCTGTTACATTGTGTTGCCCAAAATAACATTTCCATCAAGGCATTCCATTTCCCAACACATACTGGATTTCATCATCATGTGGCCCAAATTAATTAGTTAAAAATATGGTTTTACTTTAAAATGTACGGCAAATATTAGATATGTCTGAAAATAAAATTTAAAAAATTTTACTATTTTTAAAAAACAAAAAGAGGGAATGTTTAACACGCTTCCCGTGTCAATATGCCATGGTGTGTGCTACGGATGACATCAGACGTAACTGACGTCAATGGCAACCACGTGAATGATCAGGAATGCGCAGCAGATATTTGTTAATCATACTCAAATGAACTCAGTTATATTCAAGACACCTGAGACAGAAGTTGACTTTTTGCAAGCATTTCACATGTACTCTTCAACTTCTTACATGTCTCTTTCTAAACAACGGCTGCGGAAATTATGGCAAATTTGACATTTTTTGTCTCTTCTGACCAACATAATCAATCTCTGGCTGCATTAGTTATAAATCTTTTCAGCTGGCAGCTATAGGCATCCTTACATGTTTTCTTTTTAGTAAAATGAAAAGGAATAAATGAAAATGAGCACATTTAATCAGTAAACTTACATGAGTATGAGAATGAATCTTCATTTCCTTAAACTCCTCTGAGAAAATTCTGGATTCTGAAGTGAATCATTTATCTGAATAATGTCTTATTTTCCTGCTGTCATTGAGTCTCTTTCTTGTCTTTGACTTCAGTTTGTTTGTCACTGTAAGAGCAGGATAGGATCGCAGAGGAGCTTCCAGTCACATTTTCATTTTTTGAGCTGCAGAGAAACCAAAAAGAGAGAACTGAAAACAACTACAATCTGGATTTTCCATGAAATGCCTTTCAAAATTTGCTTGATATTAACAACACCAAACAGATGCAGTAGTTAAAAAACAGAAAAACAGTTAGTCTCTACTGAAGAGTATATAGATGTAGATACCTGCATTGTTTTTTTTTTTTTTTTGCTCCATATCTGGGTTCAGTCCAGAAAGGTCTGGCTCATTGAAGCAAAATACATAGTAATAGTTAGTTACTAATGGAATTTGGTTTTTAAAATAAAGGGGAGCATTATTAAAATCGTGTAATACTACATCTCCCTAAAAAAAAATAGGTACAACTGTATGGTTTAAATCACCATCTGTATTTAAATAAGCAAATACTTAAGCAAATACTTCAGATTTTATGGCAGAATCATTATTTTACACATCCCAAAGACTTTGCAACTAATTTAACAAATATATCCATTAATTTCTCTTAATAATATATTAAATATATTGAATCTGTATATGCTTAAGTCATCCCCATAAATGTACAATTTAGTTCATGTTTATAATGGGAGCATCTTACACTGTACCCTACTGAGACAACATTAAATACCTTGAATCCACTGTAAGAAGATGACCAAGTCCAAATTACTATCCAAATGAAACGAACTGTCACAGGCAACGAGATTCAAGATGATGATACACAAAATTTGCTATTTCTACTGCTAAAGACAAAATAATATTGTGCAGCTATTTGCCTGATGATAAACCTGTTCATTAGGAAGAAATGATAAATTAATGTATTAATGATACTTTTGAAACCAAACCTGACAAGCTAGTTGCAGATACGAGCAACGCAAACTCAGGCCCTGTACATGTGTTGCCCAAATAACATTTCATTCAGCATTCATCCAAACAATACCTGATCATCATTCATGGTGTGCAATAATATTAATATGTTTTATTTAAATGTACTGATATAGGGATTATGTCTGAAATTTAAATTAAATACTATTGTTTTTAAACAAAAGAGTGATCGTTACACGCTTCCTGTCAATATGCCATGTGTGCTACGGATGACATCAGACGTAAGTGACGTCAATGCAACCACGTTGAATGATCAGAAATGCGCAGCAGATATTGTTAATCATACTCAAATGAACGTCAGTATATGTCAAGACACCTGAGACAGAAGTTGACTGTTTGCAAGCATTTCACATGTACTCTTCAACTTTACATGTCTCTTTCTAAACAACGGGCTTGAGGAAATTATGGCAAATTTGACATTGTTTGTCTCTGCTGACCAACATACAATCAATCTCTGGCTGCATTAGTTATAAATCTTTCAGCTGGCAGCTATAGGCATCCGTACATGTTTTAAATTTTAGTAAAATGAAAAGGAATAAATGAAAATGAGCACATTGTATCAGTAACTTACATGAGTATGAGAATGAAATCTTCATTTCTGTTCAACTCCTCTCTGAGAAAATTCTGGATTTCTGAAGTGGAATCATTTATGCGAATAATGTCTTATTCCTGCGGTCATTGAGTCTTTTCCTTGTCTTGACTTCAGTTTGTTGGCACTGCAAGAGCAGGATAGGATCGCAGAGGTACGCTTCCAGTCACATTTCATTTTTGAGCTGCAGAGAGAAACCAAAAGAGAGAACTGAAAAACACAAACAATCCGGATTTTCCAGGGAATGGCTTTCAAAATTTGCTTGATATTAACAACACCACAATGCAGTTAAAAAACAGAAAAAACAGTTAGTCTCTACTGAAGAGTATATACAGATGTAGATACCTGCATTGAGTTTTTTTTTTTTTTGCTCCAGTATCTGGGTTCAGTCCAGAAAGGTCTGGTCATAGTTATCTGTCTTGTCTTGGTTTTGTCTCCCATCCTGACAGACTGAACAAGTTGCTGTTAAAAAACTGGATTGACTCTGTCAATCTTGATGGGAGGAGAGTTAGCTGTCAGACTGATGAGCAGGTGAGTGGGCAGATCATGTGTTAAAAAACAAAGACAGCAACTTCGTGTTTAAGAAAAAATGCACCTGAACTCCCTCTGAGAATGATATATAAAGATATATAACGATATATGAAAGAGAGGGAGCTTAAACATCAGGGACATTCATGAAGTCTCCTTCAAATGGTTTTCAATGATGAAAACAAACAGTTTGCAAGAAATCACCTGCATTGGTTTGGAGGTGTATGGTTTTATGTATTTATTTATTGCTCCGTATCTGGGTTCAGTCCAGAAAGGTCTGGCTCATAGTTTCTGTTCACTTGTCTTCATCCTCGAAAAGACTCAACAAGTGCTGTGAAAAAAACTGGAGTGGACTGATGGGAGGAGAGTTAGCTGTCAGACTGATGAGCAGGTGATGCTGGGGCAGATCATGGTGTGTTAAAAACAAAAGACCGCAGATGCACATTAAGAATGAATGCACCTGAACTCCCTCTGATATGATACAGTATATACCCTCCCTCGGGGCTGCGGCTGAAATGTAGGGCTCTAAATCTCCAGCCTTTTTTTTTTTCTTCTTCTTTTTTTCTTGCAAAGTGGTTTTGTTTTATGAGCACTGCATCTTTTAGTTTTTCTGCTTACTGTTGTCATTCTGTGCAGAGATGTTACATCCGGATGGGCCAACTCGTTTTAGTGACTCAGACTCGAGTCGCACTTCGAAATGCATGTTTTATAGACTTCAGACTCGACCTGAAATGACTCCAGACTTGATTTGACAGGAGGACAAGGAATCGTAAAAATATTTTAAAAGCAGCACGAGTCGTGATCCATAAATACTTTCTAACTGATTTTGAACAGCGGAGCGAATCACATAAACAAGCGCTCAGGATCATTTATGGTGTATCCTCTAGTATTTTTTATCTGTGACCAATAATGCTTTATTCAAAGCCCATTTCAGCGTCTGGGTGTCTTCTCTCTATCTCTTCTTATCTATCTACTCTCTCTCTCTCTCTCTCTCCAGACGTGCCCTGGCGCCAAGTTAAAGAGGTTCGAATGACACAAAATGATAGATAACTTTTCACTAAAACATAGCAGAAAACGGACTCGGTTACTAACATAACCTCGGTTCCCTGAAATATGGGAATGAGTACTGCGTCGAAGACGCTATGGGAAAAACCCCTTTTTTTCTCCTGAACTGACACCTTATTTAATCATGCAGTGAAACTGCACGTCCATCAGTTTGTGTATAGTGTATAGAAACGAACCAATGGCTCGGCAGCGGTGCTGCACGAACCTATGGCAGCGAAGCCCACCAAAGCCCGCCAGAATGGGCGGGGCCTCTGGCTATATAAGCGGTCGCTTCGCCACAGGCATTCAGGTTACTTCGACTGAAGTGATGACTGAGTCGTGCAGCCTTTTAGCACGGCAAGGAACGCAGTACCTGTTCCCCGTATTTCAGGGAACCAAGGTACGTTATTAACCGAGTACGTTCCATTTCAATACTTCACTCGTACTGCATTGAAGACCACTATTATTGGGAACCCAGTTAAATCATGCCATGCTAAGAAGGGAGGAACGAACAATGCAATCATACTTGATATATGATACCAAGATCATGACAATAGCAACTAGGAGCTAGAATATAGCTCAGTGAGGTTATTTCTGGCCTAGCTTGATCGTCCCATTGCTCGTATCGCCTCGGCGCCTAAGGGAGCGCCTGGTGGTCCGACTCGGACGCGCACATGAGCAGATTTGAGTCTTGGGCAAAGACATGGCCAAGAGCATGAGACTGAGGAACAAAAGGTGACCTTACACAGAAAGTACCCTAGCATGAAGTGCCGGGATGTCTAGATTATAAAATCTAGCAAATGTGGATGGCGAGTTCCAACTGGCCACCGCACAAATTTCTGTGATAGTCACACCGCTAGACCATGCCCAAGACGAAGAGACTGCGCTCTTCGAATGGGCACTTACTCCAATGGGGCATTGCAGGACCAAGGAAGAATGGGACATTGCAGGCCCAAAACAAATCCACTTAGAAAGCCTTTGCTTTGAGACAGGCAACCCTTTGGTGCGGCCTCCAAAGCATACAAAGAGCTGTTCTGATTGCCTTATCAGTGCAGAGCGCTCCCTGTAGGCTTTCAGTGCCCTTACGGGACATAGTAGATTCAGCTCTCGATCTTCCTCTGTGTTTTGTAATGCAGAGAGAGTAACCACTTGTGCTCTGAAGGGTTGTGTGGAGAGCATCTTTGGTAAACAGCCATGCCTTGGTTTCAGGATGACCCTTAGAGTCCTTATCCAGGCAATTAGGGCCTACCCACGCGCTTTACAGATGCTAGTGCCAGTAGCAGAGCACTCTTCAGCGACAGGGCCTTCAGGCTGATGGATTGTAGCGGCTCAAAGGGGGCACCCTTTAAGGCTCTCAGCATCGTGGGCAGGTTCCCATGAAGGTATAGTGAGAGGGTGTGGCGGATTAAGCCTTCTGGCACCTCATCATAAATCGAACGACAAAGGTCGTTTTTGCCCACCGACTGGCCTGCTATAGGGGCGTGTGACGCCGCTATAGTCGCTATGTAGACCTTGAGCATGGAGGGGGACCACCCCTTATCCAAGAACTCTTGTTAACCTTTTCAGTATTGAGTTTAAAATATTTTAGCGGTCCCCCCAGAGTGAGTTTAAGATGACCGTTATTTTAGAACGTTCCCCTTACTGTTTCCATGGTGACGCGTCAGGCTTGTCACGTGACACACCGCGTATACAATAACACTGTATGTCAGATGGATCACTTTTATTTCGTTTTTCCGTTTTTTATTTAAAATATTCACAAACTTGCATACCATGTCATGAACAATCTGATATTCCGATTCACAAATATGTGTAAATGAGTGTGTTTTGTCATTTAAAAAACCTTTCTAAATGATCTTGATCGTGATCTGTAATGTGAGATGGGGCACCGCTATGTTTGTTCGCACTGCAGTTCAGAGAGTCCTGTCAGTCGCATTTAAAGCACATGAATTCATAATTTCTCCCAAAATACAAGTAATAAGTGGGCGGTGAGAACTGGGTGAAGAATAGAGTGAACTTTATAGTTACTTATACCATGATATGAATAAAAAATCTGCAAATTAAATTTAAATGGATTATTAATGTTGCTTCCATAGACATATGTGTGTATTTTTAGTCTAAATGTATTGTTTTACTAGTACTTATGTGTATTTAAATGTCTGAAACCTAAAATATGCATTATGTGGTTAAGAACACTGCATAGTTGTAATAATATGACAAGAGCAGTGCATGTCTCTCTCTGGCTCAGCGCCAGCCAACGCGCGAAAACGCAGTTTGAATTTGGCAGTTATGTGACGTCACCGAACGTTCTAAATGTGGGACCATACGCCCAGGGGCATGGAAATAAGAATCCCATATGTGGGACCGTACCGCTCAAAAGGTTAAAATGACAGTATTACTGATACGTCACAGGAGGCAGGGTCTTCGCCATGGTCTGAGCACCATGCGGAGAACACCGACCACTTATAGGCGTAGAGGCGTCTTGTAGACGGAGCTCTAGCTTGTGAAATAGTGTGTAGTATGCACTCAGGGAGTCCCGTGGGTTGCCGTTGAGCGACCAGAGGTGCAGAGCCCACCTGAGAAAGGAGGTTACGTCTCTGGGGAATGGGCAAGGGGGAGGGCATCAGCATCTGTGACAGGTCGGCTATCCAATGTTGGTTTTCCCAGAGTGAGGCCACAAGAAGAACTCTGCATCTCTGATCCCTGACCTGCCTGATTACTTGGGGAATCAGAGGAATTGGAGGAAAAGTGTAAAGAAGGCGGTTGGGCCAGTCCTGGGCCAACGCGTCCTCGATCTTGGAAAAATGTGTTGGGCAATGAGAGTTGTCTTTTGAGGCGAAGAGGTCTACAGTATTTCCGCTTCGCCAAAGATCTCCCATATCTTCTGAACTGTCTGCGGGTGAAGTCTCCACTCCTCTGAGGGGACTCCGCTTCTCGACAGCATGTCCGCACCCTGGTTCAGTTTGCCCGGTAGGTGCAGTGCCCTCAGGGAACCCAGGTTGTTCTGGGCCCATTCCAGCAGTTGCGCCGTTAGCCTAAAGAGTCGCATCGATGACAGTACGCCTTGGTGAGTTATGTATGACTAGGCCATGACTTCCCCAATAATGCAATCAATAGAACAAGGGATATGGTGCAAAAGGAAAACAAAGTCCAAATTAAAAGAAACCACGACAGTAAGAGCTATCATTAAAGTGCATCTCTGTGTTTTGTTTTGTTTTTTGCTGCACAGCACACACACACACACACACACATTATATACAGTATATACACACAGTGGGTACGGAAAGTATTTAGACCCCCCTTAAATTTTTCACTCTTTGTTATATTACAGCCATTTGCTAAAATCATTTGTTAATTTTTTTCCTCATTAATGTACACACACAGCACCCCATATTGACAGAAAAAACACAGAATTGTTGACATTTTTGCAGTTTTATTAAAATAGAAAAACTGAAATATCACATGGTCCTAAGTATTCAGACCCTTTGCTCTGACACTCATATTTTTAACTCAGGTGCTGTCCATTTCTTCTGATTATCCTTGAGATGTTTCTACACCTTCATTTGAGTCCAGCTGTGTTTGATTATACTGATTGGACTTGTTTAAGAAAGCCACACACCTGTATATATAAGACCTTACAGCTCATATTGCATGTCAGAGCAAATGAGAATCATGAGGTCAAAGGAACTGCCTGAAGAGCTCAGAGACAGAATTGTGGCAAGGCACAGATCTGGACTAAGGTTACAAAAAAAATTCTGCTGCACTTAAGGTTCCTAAGAGAACATAATACTTAAATGGAAGACGTTTGGGACGACCAGTACCCTTCCTAGAGCTGTCCGTCCAGCCAAATTGAGCTATCGTGGGGGAGTAGAGCCTTGGTGAGAGAGGTAAAGAAGAACCCAAAGATCACTGTGGCTGAGCTCCAGAAGATGCAGCCGCGAGATGGGAGAAAGTTTGTAGAAAGTCAACCATCACTGCAGCCCTCCACCAGTCAGGGCTTTATGTCAGAGTGGTCCGACGGAAGTATCTCCTCAGTGCAAGACACATGAAAAGCCCACATGGAGTTTGCTAAAAAACAGAGAAATAAGATTCGTCTGGTCTGATGAGACCAAGATAGAACTTTTTGGCCTTAATTCTAAGTGGTATGTGTGGAGGAGAAAACCAGGCACTGCTCATCACCTGTCCAATACAGTCCCAACAGTGAAGCATGGTGGTGGCAGCATCATGCTGTGGGGGGTGTTTTTCAGCTGCAGGGACAGGACGACTGGTTGCAATCGAGGGAAAGATGAATGCAGCCAAAGTACAGGGATATCCTGGAAGAAAACCTTCTCCAGAGTGCCCAGGACCTCAGACTGGGCCGAAAGGTTCACCTTCCAACAAGACAATGAATAAGCACACAGCTAAAGTAACGAAGGAGTGGCTTCACAACACCTCCGTGACTGTTCTTGAATGGCCCAGCCAGAGCCCTGACTTAAACCCAATTGAGCATCTCTGGAGAGACCTGGAAATGGCTGTCCACCAACTTTTATCATCCAACCTGACAGAACTGGAGAGGATCTGCAAGGAGGAATGGCAGAGGATCCCCAAATCCAGGTGTGAAAAACTTGTTGCATCTTTTCCAAAAAGACTGATGGCAGTATTAGATCAAAAGGGTGCTTCTACTAAATACTGAGCAAAGGGTCTGAATACTTAGGACCATGTGATATTTCAGTTTTTCTTTTTTAATAAATGTGCAAAAATATCAAACAATTCTGTGTTTTTCTGTAAATATGGGGTGCTGTGTGTACATTAATGAATGAAAAAAATTGAACTTAAATGATTTTAGCAAATGGCTGCAATATAACAAAAAGTGAAAAATTTAAGGGGGTCTGAATAGTTTACGTACCCACTGTGTGTGTGTGTGTGTGTGTATATATATATATATATATATATATATATATATATATATATACTATTTCAATATATACTATACAAGTGCTGGTCATATAATTAGAATATCATCAAAAAGTTGATTTCACTAATTCCATTCAAAAAGTGACTAGTATATTATATTCATTCATTACACACAGACTGATATATTTCAAATATTTATTTCTTTTAATTTTGATGATTATAACTGACAACTAAGGAAAATCCCAAATTCAGTATCTCAGAATTTCAGATTTTTATTTATTTTGATTTGGATGATTGTATTTTTAGAAATCTTGGCCAACTAAAAAATATATAAAAAATGAAAAGTATGAGCATGTACAGCACTCAATACTTAGTTAGGGGCTCCTTTTTGCCTGAATTATTGCAGCAATGCGGTGTGGCATGGAGTCATTCAGTCTGTGGCACTGCTCAGGTGTTATGAGAGCCCAGGTTGCTCTGATAGTGGCCTTCAGCTCTTCTGCATTCTTGGGTCTGCATATCGCATCTCTTCCTCTTTACAATACCCCATAGATTTTCTATGGGGTTAAGGTCAGGCGAGAATTTGCTGGGATACTGAAGATACTGAGTGTTTTCTGAGATACTGAATTTGGGATTTTTCCTTAGTTGTCAGTTATAAAGATCAAAATGAAAAGAAATAAACATTTGGTGAATATATCAGTCTGTGTGTAATGAATGAAAAATATAATATACACATTTCACTTTTTGAACGGAATTAGTGAAATAAATCAACTTTTTGGTGATATTCTAATTATATGACCAGCACCTGTATGTATGTGTATATATATGTATATATGTATATATATATGTATATATGTATATATATATGTATATATGTATATATATATATGATGCAGTATATATAATATACTGCATCAGGTAACTGTGTTGCATCCTGCTAAAAGTAGCCAAATTCTATTAGGCCATGTTTAAAATTTCAAACTTCCATTTCAGTTACCCAGAGTCAAGTGGCTACAATCCAAACCAGAATGTGGCCATCATCTGTTTTATAATATATGGGGCATATTTGCCATGTCAAATGTGGGACAAATGTGGGATAATCAGTGTGTTAGGATTACACACTGATTATCCAATGCTGACTGTGCCTTATTTTTGCCAAAAGTGGCCCAAATTGTTAATATTATTTCTGACATATTTGTAATTTTATTTGTGGGCCACTTTAGCCTCACAGCCACATTAGCCAGTGCTCACTGTGACACATCTTTGCCAAAACTGGCCCAGATACATTTTAATATATCTTGGCCACATTTGCTGGAACATATGTGTGCCACATTTGGTTTACACCTTGATTAGCCTTTGTTGAATATGCCACATTTTTGCCAAATGAGACCCACACTTGGTTGTTACTACTTAATTGAGGTACAACTATATCTAACCAGAGATCATGACCATTACTATAGAACCAAGTTGACCAACTTAACTTCCTCTAAGTAACTTTATATAATCATGCTGCGATTTCTCACATACACTTAGTAAGAATAATATTATAATAATCAGAGGTTGAGGCTGACCCGAATTTAGGTTGGTCAACAACATACTGTTGTTCTTAACGGAAAACCCAGCAGCCTTTACAGTCTAAGCATACATAGCTAATGCCAATGTGTTAGCCAAAGCTATAAAACATAATTTTAGTCCATCACTAACCTAAGCGCAGATTTGCGGTGTTATAGACTTAACATAATTAATTAGCCAGTAATCTCAGAGTAAGTCAGAATAAAATCAAATGTAAGAATTTATTTTGAAAACAGAATAATGTGTCTATTTATTGGTTAATCTATGTATTATGTCAATGACGAAATGAAAACATTTAGCTTTTTTATCCGTATAAACGAGCCTTATATTGTATGAACGGTTTGTACTAACAATAGCAAGCATAGATCCTTTGTGTAAGGTCTTCGTTTAATTTTTGATGATATACTGTAACCTAATAGCTATCCATCATTTGAAATAACTCCCACTGCCTTTTTTAATGGTTTTTTATTTTAACGATTGGTACAATGTTTATAGCATAATGTTTATTGTGTTTAACCTCCTCCTTTTTTCTCATGTTACAATCATTCAGTTCGCATAGTACCCTTTGGCCACCTGTGGGAGTTTTCGCGTGAAGGATTTTTTAACACTTACTGACTGTGCAGTTAACCCGCGGCCCTGGCGGCGGGGTACGCGCTGCGGTGGGATACACGTACATACTATGGGGATACCTTCCTCTATGGGCTCCTGGCTGAGGAATCACCCTGATCTTCTGGGCCGTTTTACTTAAATACCCAGACCAAGGACAAACATTCTCCAAAATGGAGACAGAAATCAACAATTTGAATTTGTATTGATCAAGCTGAATTAACACCTGTGGGAACAGAAGGTAATTTGCATGAAAGACACTGGGAAATGACACAACTTCTACAGTAATCAACTTATCTCTTAACTCTTATGATCTGTATTATCTTTATATGGCTGTCTGTCCTATTGGTAGAAAATGAGACCTTTTTACCAGGACACAGATACCATTCAAATGACATCAAACATGAACAGTTGCATTGTTACAAATACTGATTAAGAATAGTGGTTTCTGTGAGCTCTGTAGTGTCCTGTGTTAAGATGAGGGGAGAGAGGGGGAGAGTGAGTAAAGGAAGTGGATGTGGAGAATCATAAGGTGTGAAACTTTTCTCTCTCTCAGTTGGGTGTGTTGTCTTGAATGAGGATGTTAGGCTTGTGAGACAGTATTCAGATGTTGATTGTTTCGTATATCTAGATGTCTTAATGTGTTGCTGTACTACATTGTAGGTTTGGATTTAACCCTTGTTGGAATAAAGACTTATGATAGAAGTCATTTCATCTTTGCTATCTTCATCAGTTTTTTTTTGAAGACCTTTAGAGTTGTTTAGAGTTTTTTTTGAAGAGTTTTACAGGTGAAGTTGGCCTTGTTATACTCGGGAACGTTTCAACCTCTGTTCTTGTACTTTGGTAGCTTGATCTTACATGTTCTGTTGCCTTCGGTGATGTTACACACAATCTTCTCCTTCTTTTGTCTCTCAAGTGTACATTGGATTCTTTCTATTTTTTGTCTTGAATCTCTACTTTCAGGGATCGAACAAGGGAAGACAGCCTAGTCTTCAAACAACCCCTCAACTGTGGACCCTCACCGGATCAGAGAAAGCACCTAAAAAAGGGAGCAAACACACCGTTCATCATTCTGCATTTTAGTCCCCAATTATCCTCAGCAATATTCACTTATTGCAAAAGAAACTGGATCTACCTCCCTAGATGGACACTGTGTATCATGTTCTTCCTGTCATTCAATAACATATTTCTCATTCTAAATACTGTACTTAGTTTGAATAAAGCATGTGGAGCAACATGGCACTCCAAAATTAGCTTTTTACTTAAAATGTCTCAGAAATTATGTATTTGTTTAATACTAGTATACACAAAAAACAGCAAAAAGTAACAGCTAATTTGATCAGCACACATTAATTTAGACCATTTTCTCTCTGACCAACACGACCAACTTGATTAATGTGAAGCTCTACTGAACACCTCATCTATGTTTAGCCTTCTCAACGAATTAGCTTTTTCTAAAATCTGGTTTTTGCCAATTATGACAATGTATATTAATATATTTATCTGTAATGAATATAGTCTTGCCTTGCTACCTAATAGACAATAAATGTTATTTTACAACCACTGTAGCTGTTAGCTTTTTCTGTTACCCTACAAATATTATGTCTTCGACCATTTCTAATGTAACGTGGTGCTCTCTTTCCCATCCGGCATGCCCCAACCCATCGCCTTGCTGAGAGAGGGTTCATTAGATTAGACAATTTTCAACCCAAAATTGATAAATCAATCCACGTCCTTATCCAGCATGTCTCAACCCAGTCTTTTTTTAGGAGTGCAGTCCCTGAACCGAACAAAAGTGGAATCTATTGCTACGCGTGAAAAGTGGCATGGACAAAAATTCACCAGTTTGCAGTGATTTCATATTCACTGAGCCAAATCAACTGAACTAAATAAATATTTTTTGCTTAGAAGGGTTTCCAGCTTTTAAAATAAATGTTTTGCAAACAGGAACAATAAACACTAACCAAAACTACCAATCACTAAAAAAATACTCCCCACAAATGACAACACAGGCTCACCCCAGCGTGTTAGTATTATAATGCTGATGATAGATAATAATAATGAAGATAATAATAGCCTAAAGGGACTGATAATAACACAGGCAGTTTTAAGGTGGAAACATGCCTAGTGTTAAAACCAGCCCAGTGAGACATTGGTGAAAAAGAAACTCTTCCCTGTAAAAATGCAAATTGGTTTGCCCCCTGCGCTTTCAACCACTTCTTCTTTGCACTTTGCTGCAAAAACACAAGGCCTTGTCTTTGTTTTTTTTTAAATGTTTATTAGTGTGCAGATATGTTTTTTACAAGAGCTTGTGCATTTTATAATAAAATATGTTAGATAACTAGGTTAGTTGTGATTGAGGGAACAATGTCACTTTATTAAGTGAAGATTAATTGTTCTAGTTGGTTGAATAAAGCCTGTGGGGAAATAAAAAAAAAAAACTGGTTTCTGTGCCTGGCTTGTTCCTGGGTGGTCAGCGTTATCTGTAGCGCCGACCAGAAGGCAAACAGTTCGCAAGAGAGAGAGGTGGTCCTGGGGTGTGAGGGGTCCAAGTTGATTTTTTTTTTAGCCCTTTTCCCTCACTCTGGAGATGTACAGATCTTGGAGGGTGGGCAGAGGGGCACCAATGAGCCTTTCAGGGCAGTTCTTACTGTTCCGCTGTAGTCTCTTTGATGTCAGATTTGGTAGCTTGAACCAACCAGAACAGTTAATGATGTAACACATGACAGCAGACTCGATGGCAGAGTAATAACTGCTTTCAGCAGCTCCTGTGGCAGGTTGAATTTCCTCAGCTGGGCGACGGAAGTACAAACCTCTGCTGGGCCGCTTTTTGCAATGGAGTCTATGTGAGTGTCCCACTTCAGGTCCTAAGAGCCGGTGGTGCCCAGGAATCTGAATAACTCCACTGTCCGTTTTACAGTGCTGTACATGGAATGGTAAGCTGGGTGGAGTGAAGGGGGGTTTCTCCTGAAGTCCACTATCATTTTCCACAGTTTTGTGAGATGTTTTAGCTACAGGTTGTTCAAAACTGCACACCAGACAGCCAGCTGCTCAAACAATGCCTGTCAGTAAGCAGACTTAAAGAGACCGATGACTGTAGTGTTGTCTGTCCCTCTGAAGCTGCAGTCATTCGTGTAAGAAAGAGAGAAAGCAGTGGGGAGAGAACATCAATACCTGTGTGGCGCAGTGGCTGATGGTGATATTCCTGCATAATTCCCCAGGTCCTGTCGATGGGTTTTGCAGGATGTAACAACAAATCCATGTTGACTGTATCATCCACAAGACCGTTTTGCTCTGTAGGCAAATTGGAGAGGGGTCCCAGCAAGGGTCCCGTGATGTCATTCAGGTAGGCCAAGGACCAGTCCGTCTCAAGTGAATTCGTGACCACAGACGTGAGAGCGAGCACGGTCCTGTAGTCGTTAACACTACAGGGGTAACCACAGGGTAAATTTTTATCAGTGGCTGTTTGGGGTAAAACGTACATAAAAGAGATTTTTAAGAAAACATTCAAGTCTCCCAGTCAATGACTTTTAATAAAATTGTAGTGATTCGGCATCCCATGTTGTTAAAAAAACTGTTTAGATAAAACCAGATCAAAAAACGTGGGCATTTATACCTACCAGTATAAGCACCAGCGGCGGCGTCAAAATATACCTGCTATATAGTGCCTATATGTTCGCGCTGTCAATTTTCATGGCGCTTATGTTTTAACATGCGGTAACATTGACAGGCTGACTACAAACAATTGCTTAGTAAATCTCCCATTATGGTATGTTATCACCAAATATTGGATACAATCTTTTTGTCAACTTGTTTTCTTTTCATTTTAGGACCTGGTTTCGCGTTTCTATTTGCAATCTGATTAATCATAGGCCTCTCGTAGTCCGAAGAGTAGGTACCCTAATTTTTTGAGTGTGAAAAAAAAGCATTTCTTATGCCGCAATTTTCTCAATAATGAGATTAAAAAAAATATATATATGAAAAATTGCATAATTTGAATAAAATAGCAGAAATAGATATTTGTAAGAAAACTGATTGTAGAGCCGGTCATGTTTTGAACCAGGAACACCATGAATGTGAATTTTTGTAAAATGTTTGTAACAAAATAAAAGCATTTCATAACAAAACTTCCCTGATTAAATAACCATTAAGGCACACTTAGTGTGATAAAACAGTCCAAATTTTCATATATATAAATATATTTTTTATCTCATATTGTGAAAATTACATTAAAAAATCTCTTTCACGTCAAAAAATTAGGTTCATACTCAAGATAAATGACGAGGCCTAGGATTACTCAGATGCAAAAACAGTCCTAAATGAAAGAAACTAGTTGACAAAAAGATGTATCCAATATTTGGTGATAATATACATATAATGAGAGATTTATAAGCTATTATTGGGAGGTTGGTCATTTTGACCTGGGAACACACCACGAGGTTACATGAATCCAACACAAACCAGTAGAGTTAGATTTCCATCGGATTGAAAAGGTTGGGTGTAAACCTGAAAATAATACCCACCATGCTGTATATTATGGCCTCACTCTGGTTTTAGGTGATACTGCCAGCACTGTTTTGGAACTTCTGCTGGGTTTCTTGATGCCATATGGGCTGATCATTAGCAGTACGTGTGTATCCTGCGAAGCATTTCGCAATACTCGGTTTCGTGGCATATCCGACGTGAGAACCTCATCCTGGTTATTGTCATCACACCTTCGGCTTGACCGGGCTTCTTTTTCCACACCATGAATATGGTGGAGGTGTGTGTGCACAACTCAGAAGATAATGGGGGACTAAAAAGCTTAATGGGAAATCATGCAATTTTTATCTTTTCATGTTGAGAACAAATTTTTCTAATAACATTTTTACACATATTTATAAGATTTTTATTTTACAAAGTAGATACCTTAAAATGGAGAGCATTCATATTTGAGAACATGTTTGATCATGACTTTCCTGCAACAGATTGCTGGACTGAACTTTTTGCCTCCCAGAAGAATTCCCCAAGCAAAAGCCAGGTGACCTAGCTGAACGCACACAGAAGCAGAAATAATATTTATATTCTTTCATTGTGTGTATAAAGGATCTCAAAAAGTTAAGCCAATAACTGACTTTAGCCTCTTCCCGCACAGGACTTACAGAGAACATTCTGGTTAATCATTTCCGAGGCTTCCGCTCTCCCATACTCACCCTTTCCTCAGCAGCTGCATTGCTAAACCCTGTTATCTACACCTTTGCTGGAAAGTCATAAATTTAAACGTGAAGCGCCCGGGCCTTCATTCAAAGCGCGCTTCTTTGCGGGCTTCAAGGAGCGCGTCCATGCGGACGAACCGGCACGACAGAATCACGAGAAAATCACGATCACCGAGATAGAATAAAGATCGGTGATCATCTAAGAGACAGAGTCTGATTTTCACCACTATGTGCGTAAGTTCTTGAGGCAATAAAGTCGAGAATAAATAGGAAGAGTCGCGCAGGTCCTTGTTGGCCTTGTTTTTGGGTGCTAGAGGATGGCACTTTTTCTTTATGCATTGAATAGGTTAGAACTCAATGATTGCTAAAACTGGGAAAACACAGGAAAGATTACTTAAGTGGAAGTATAGAAACCTCGTTCTATTTTTAAACCCCATTTTATGGCTCAGGGTTGTCCAAACTGCTTTTGTGAAAAGACCCTGCACAAAACGATCTACGATATTGTTTCAGGGCTTTAGCCAGTCGATGGCGGTCCACACACCAGCAGAGCTGTACCAGAATTGACCGTAAACCATGCCGGAATAGAGGAAGGTTTATTATTCTATTATATATTAATTATTATTAGTTATTTTTTTTTTTTTTTTTTTTTTTCTTTTTTTTGTTAATGTTAATGCCACATTGGTACCCAAAGATGAAATCACCAAGAATATGCAAACCTTGCATTACAAAAGGTGACACTACACTGCAATCCAGCAAAGCGACTATTTTAGTAGACATATACTAACACATACAATAACTAATCCAACAACGAAAGCTTCTAACCAATATAAATTCAAATGATTAAATACAAAATTTACCTGTTTTTAAAAAGCCTTAAGTATTTCTTCGTAAGATGAACTAGTTTGGATATACTGTTTTATTAGCCTCTTTTGTTAAAACCATCTAATAAACTGATTTGATTGGCACACCAAAAAAAACATTGGTATCTAGGTCTGATTTTTAATCTTTTCAAAAAACCATTTAGCTGGGTTAAAATCTGTGTAAACAATTTTGATGAGATTTCTCTAAACCTTGTTAGTTAGTAGTTAATTTTTTCGACGACAGCCTCCATAATATTTACACATCACCACAATTCTTCCGATAAGACAACACCATATGGAGTTTTTTACAAGCCTCCTTTTTTAAAAAAAAAAAGCCATCTGTACTCTATAGTTACGTTTTTTACCTGATGAAGGATTTGACACCAAAGCACAGTTTTTCCTACTGGGCATTTCAAATGGGTCTACACAAAGAAAAAGATATAAAGTGCTGGATGATCTAACAGATTCCCTTAACACGCAGAACACTCCTTTAGTCACTAGTGTCCATGACAATGGAGAATTCTTTGGGAGTTTTTATGCTGGAAATTCAGTTTAGGCCTACATAAGACTTCTTCGTATCTTAAAATAAGAACCCTCCTGAGTTAAATAACCGCCATTGCCGCTTTTGTTTGTTTATGCTCAAGAACAATTTGATTTGCTGATGACTTAAAGGGATACTCCATGGCCCAAAATGAAAAAAATATTTTAGACACTTTTAACTGGAATATATTAAAAAAAAAACAAAAAAAAAAAAACCACAAGTTGGCAAAGAGCACATCTGTGACTTTCCATGAGGAAGTGTCAAAAGAAGTGAAAGTGATTTTTGCTAAGTAGGATATGTTTTTCTGAGTTAACATCCTTGTTGGTCTTGGAACAACATCCCTATCAACCAATCAGATTTCAGGGTTTTGTGTTTGGGGCTAAAATGTTAGGGGTTAGGCTGGGGTTAATGTTTAGGGAATGTGCATTGTTCCTTAGCAACCAATACTGTCCCTCTAAACTTAGGGCTGGTTATGGATTACGGACTATGTTTATTTGACTGAAATGTTGCTCCAGGATAAAAATAAAAAATAAAAAATAAATAAAAACAAAGCTGTTGATCTCAAGAAACATCTCTTACGAGAGCTGTTTTGTTTGTTTTCCTAAAATGTAGGGAAAAATGTGCTGGACATTGGTTCCCTCAGGAACTACCTGTGGGATTTTATGATTTGTGAATAATGAAAAGTTATGTGGTTATGAAACCTTTGTTTCAGAGCTGACAAAACCCTGAGCACCAGGGCGGAGCACCTGTTGTATACACAGATATATTTATCTGTATATACAGAACAAGAAAAAATGAATTGACTGATGTTTAATAAATATGAATCATTCAAATCTGAATCATAGACTATTTGACAATCCTATGCTATAACTAAATGCGTATAAATTAAATTGATCTTCAACTGAATTTTAACCATTAGTATTATCAAACATGTTTCTGATCTCAGTGATTGTATCTCCATGATCTGGACTTCAGTTAATTGAAAGACATGAAAGCTTAGTTAAATTTCTCTTCACTGGTTAAACTAAAATATTGTGCCATTTTCACAAAACAAAGAAAAAAGAAATACTGTTAGGATGTTGCAAAATTATCCTGAATTATGTTAAACTCTGAATATGATTCAGCACTAAATGTTGTTGTTCGGAAGGAAGGACCTTCACCCAAAATTATCCTACTGGTGTTACCGTTTCGCTGTTTTTGAAAATGAAGGCGTCATGAGGAAGACGAATTACAAAAGGGTTCTTTTTTAATGATATCGGAGGAACAATGGGCCATCCAACATAAACTACATTATTAACGACACCATTACTACTTTAGGATACTACATTAATCACGGAGGAGAAAGGAACTAAACAGACAGGGTTACTTATAAGCAGACAGAGTGAGGTAAACTCATGGAAATGGAGACAGGTGGGGATTAATCAATTAACAAAAACTAGACACAGGAAAAAACGACCAATAGGAAAACTGAAAAGTCACTGAATGTAAGTGAGTTCGCTTCCCCTGATCCCCGGACGGTGCGTCCGTCGCACCGCCAGAGGAATACCAGGCAGAGGGAGGGTGGTGGTTCTGGAGGCATTCAAGGGGCAATGTGAAGAATGAGCAAGGAGCTAAGGAACCGGGTGGTGGTGATGGGAGGAGCCGAGGCAGATGAGCCTAGATTGTGCTCCGAGACCACCCAGGAGGGAGATCCCATGGTGGGAGTTTTCCCTACCGCAGGATAGGCCGTGGTGGAGGAGGATCCGACAACACCAGTGGGGCCCGACAGAATACGGGCAGACCCTGCGCCGGTTGGGTTGAGGGAGCCTAAGATGGAGCAAGCAGCGGCAGAGCCAGGGTGAAGCCGAGAGTCTGGAGGGATCCAAGGCGGAGCAGAAGGCTCAGGTGCCAAAGGCAGGATGCGTGGGCCATGGAAGACCACTGCAGAGCCGGAGTGACTGATGGTATAGGAGGCAGAACCAGGAGTCCAGAGACGCGCGGAATGGTGTCAGTAACGACTGACCAAGGTGAGAGCCGGAGGGAAGAGGGGAGCCCCGGTGGAGCAGGTGGGATGCCGGGCCGACGGCGGAGACATTGAGCTAGAGCCAAGGCGGAGCCGCTGGGACGAAGGACCAAGGAGGAGTCCCAGGGCTCGGAGGGCCTGAGTCTGAGACAGGGAATCCACACGCCAAGGCGGAGCTAGAGCCTGGAAGTCCCTGCCGGCGAACCCATCCACAACCCGAGTGCGCTGAATGATGGTGAAGGCGCGGGACTGACTGCACCAGCGTAGTATGGAGGTCGAGGAACTGGGCTGGTCTAGGGAGGAGATGAGAGAGGGAGGATATAGGAAATACAGGAGGGTCCCAGGGCGGAACGGAACCATCGGAGAAACGGGAGAAGCATGCTTTGGGCAAAGAACCACACAGAGAAACTAGGAGGATCCTGGCTTGGACGGAACCAGCTGACGAGGAGCAGAGGAACTGACAAGTCCTATGAGGGCCGGTAAGGGAGGTTGGGAGTAACACCAGGAGTGTCCAGGGGCTGGGGGCGGAACCAGCGAGAAACAGGAGGGTCAGGAATTGCCTCCCCAAACTAGTCTATAAGGTCCATTAATTCCCTCTCTATACTCCCCAGAAACCAAATGCAGCTCACCCTCAGTCGCAGGAGTGTGGGCAGGCTTTCCTCCACGCCTCGATCTCCCACCAGTAGTCCCACGATGCACCTGTGTTGCCGGCTCACACACCTGGTCAGTCACACTCTCGAGTTCCTGCTGCCCTTGTCAGTGATTGGCTCGGCCTCTGCGGCTGCAGTGGGCTCTAGCTCCAGCGCGGCGGGATGGCAGCTGGGCTGATCTCTGGTTGGGGAGTGGGGCTGGAGATATCCTCTTTGGCGGTGCAGATGGTAAATGGGGATCCATTTTTCTCCAGCACCCACTCCACGGAAGCGGCGAAATCCTCTCTGGGACCGTTTGCTGGTAGGCGTGCTTTACACCTCGCTCGCTCAGGCCGGTGTAGTAGAAATTAGAGAGCGAGCTCGTCGGGGGAAGTGGGTAAGGCACGCCATGATTGAGAAAGTCCCTAGTATGGTCCTCCAGCAAACGGTCCAGTTGCTCCAGGCACAGGAGTTGGACTGCTGGGATATCCATTCGAGAGGGGGGAAAACAAAAAACCAAAAAGAAAAACGCCCGCTAAACTGTTTGGGTCCGTGATTCTGTTACCGCTTTCGGCTGTTGTAAAATGAAGGCGCACAAGGAAGACAACTACAAAGGGTTTCTTTTAATGATATCGGAGGAACAAGGGCACATACAACATAAACTACATTACAACATTACTACTTTAGGATACAACATTAATCATGGACGAGGAAGAGCTAAACAGACAGGGTATTTAAGCAGACAGGGAGGTAATCAGGGAAATGGAGACAGGTGGGGATTAATCAATTAACAAAACTAGAACAGGAAAAGACCAAATAAGAAAACTGAAAGTCACTGAATGTAACAACTGGTAATATGATTAATATTTTAAATGCCCTGTAAGCCATTTAAATTAACATCAAATAAATATAACAGCAAATGCACCACAAAACAAAAAGACAACATGCTAATGCTAGATCAAAATAATAGTTTCAGCTTTTACTCTTGGTATTAACCTGTAACTGTAATTAAACTGTAATACATTAATGATGCTGAAAGGGTTTGTTTGTTAATGCTAGTTTGGGAAATGTGAAGTACAATGCATTTTGTGAAAACAGAATTTCATTAGGAAATCATAAACATACCTGATGACCATGGTGTCCTGATATAATATTATATATATATATATATATATATAGTATTTATTTCTGAAATACTGTTACAGGTATGTCAACAAAAAGAAACGTGAATCTTCCATGTCTTCTTTCCACATTTTCGGGGTCTGTACTTGATGTCACCACCTATAATATAACCTCATCTACATCGCCGCCTATATCTAGGTAAAAGAGCTTTTTGAACAAAGCCAAGAACACTACACAAAACAGCTGCTTCATACAGAATTCAATGATCATCATGGCAGCTCAGTATTATCAATATATGTTTTATTTTGACAAAACTGTATATACATTTTTCATGAATTATAGGTGAAATTCTACTTTTCATCACAGTATTATAAACTCTTCTACTTTCTATAACATTATCGGATGTAAATGACATCCACAGCTGAAACTTAAAAAAAAAAAAAAAGATTTCAACTTTGTCCGATTTACTTCAAAAACAGGTTGACTTTCATGCATTTTTCACATATACACTGATCTTGATCTACTAAATTTTCACCAATATTAATATAAAAAATGAGGTGAAACTCAGATGAAATGAGCAAACAATTGGGCAAGTACAGTGCGTGTTTGTTTATTTAATATCCTCATTCTGAAATAGAGAAACTAAAAGAGAGAGAAAGCAAAAGTGAAACAGCTTTTTTTATAGGGACGATTTATGTAAAAGTGGTTGAATGTTGCTTGTTTTCATTTAATTGAATGTTTTGATTTCATTGACACATGAATTTGTTCTTTTGCTTTGCTTTAATGCTAATAGATTGAATATTCAAATGGTATTATTGACGTGATAAAAGGGTTTACAGTGCTAAAGCATTGCTATCATTAAATTATAGACATATATTTACACACAATTGATAAACTCAAAACACATGAAGAAAAGCCCATTCCCATGTATCATATATTTACACACAATTGATAAACTCAAAACACTTGTTGAAAAGCCCTCATTGCAATTTGTACATATTTTACTTGGTGGCTAATTCATACCAATTTGTATGAATGACCACACCTAACCCTGCCTCTAAACCTACCCTCACAGAAAGCGTGCAAAATCATTATTTATAGTGCATATACATCAATTTTATGAGCACATGCATTCTTTGGGATCAAACCCATTGCTTATTGTCGAACAATGCAATGCTCTACCTACTGAGCTAAGCACCTAAACCCAATTATGACGCAGATAAGAGAGTACAAAGCATTAATTTGAAAGCCGCCCTATTGACGATAGGGGGCACAATTGTAGTAAACGCCTAAACAGTGGTATTTCAGAGATTTTGATGTAAAATGAGCTATTCGGGTGTATTGACAGGGTCTGGGGCCCTTAGAGGCTAATAAAGTGGATGGCTATGATGAGAGGACAATCATTTAAAATTCATATTACTACAGATTTTTTTTTCTTTTTTTCCTGCCATCAATCATCCTCATTATCAGCTCTGCATAAAAGTACACACCTCAAGACCAGTCATTGTCTGGTCTTGTTTATAGGATGACAACTTACCTGTATGAACTTACCTTCTTCAGTCGTCCACTTCCTGTTTCAGTATCCAACTCACCAACACCATTGATCAAATACCTGCAACAGATAAGACTGTTATCCACTGCCATTGCTTCTGCATTAACCTATTTATCAGTTACCTGCCTGCTATCAACGCTTGTCTGCCAAAAACCTGAATAAACCTGTTGTTTGGAGATTCCCTGTGTTTCATTCTTCTGTTTTGTGACAGGACATTTTCAGTTCTGTTCTCATACACTGGATCCAGTTTCTCGATTAAATGTCTCAGCTCATGTAAATGTACAGCACTTTTAGGCATGTTAGTACCAAATCTCTTAAATGAACCATTGACACTCTATACAATCTCAATTAGGAGTGTCAATGGTCCACTTGAGAGATAGGTGGTGGTAATGCACTTATAAATCTGGTGATCCGCCATAAAGCAAAATAGTTGTTTTTAATTTTACTCCAAAGTGAAAGAATAAAAATACTTCATTTTTTATGTATTTAAGTAAAAAGTACCAATAGATGAATGTTTTGGTACTTATTGAGATAATTAATATAAGGAAAAATATAATTATTTCCTTATTGGTTATTTTGGGAAAATCCCAGGTTTTTGAGGATTATATATATATATATATATATATATATATATATATATATATATATATATATATATATATATATATATATACATACATACATATATAAAGCTAATATAAAATGATAAAAAGTAGCCTATATAAAACTGCAAAATAAACATTCATATTATTGTTTTTTTACCTTGTCTGTGGTGTAAAAAAAACAGCCCTGGCCAAATGCTCCCCAGGGGCATCACTTCCCCACTTTGATAAATACTGTAGTTAACATGTTCTTAACATCACATCCTATATTTTTTTATCTCAGATACAATCTATCTAGGTGGTTGAATAAAAATATTTGGACTTAATTTTAATATATATATCATAACTCAATTTAGCACCAGCAAACTCTCGTTATCTAGACAGTTAGCATCAGCTAACATTATTGAATTATTTTCAGCATGGTTATGAATAAACATTTATATTTGTCTATTGGCTAGTTGATCCAGATACATAGAGGTTAACTTAGGTTATGTGTGCTGACAAGCAATATATAAAAACAGAATTTTTCCAGTGCCGCACCATGATGTTTTGGGGTGATGTGCAGTGCCATTTGACCTCCAAACATGGTGTGTATTATGGCACTCCAAAGAGTACAATTTTTGTCTCATCTCACCAGACTATATTCTCCCAGTATTTCACAGGCTTGTCTAAATGTTGTGCAGCAAACGAGCTTCAGCATGCTTTTTTGTATTACTTACTTATTGTACTTGTAATTTTCTTTGAAACAACTGTTCATGCTAATTCCAGGTCTTTCTAAAGCTCTCCAAAAGTGATCCTTGGCTCTTGGACAACTCTTCTGATAATTATTTTCACTGCTCTGTCAGAATTCTTGGGAGGATCACCTGGTTGTGGCTGATTTATGATGAAATTATGTTCTTTCCCCTTCCGTATTATGGACCCAAGAGTGCTCACTGGAACATTCAGGAGTATAGAAATCCTTTCTAACCAATGCCATCAGTATGTTTAGCAAAAATGAGATTGCAAAAGGTCTTGAGAAAGATCTTTGCTTTACCCATCATAAAATGTTTTGTGTGACACATTGGTCATGAGACACCTTTTTACAGGCCATCATTTGGGACTAAACCAGCTAATATTAATTTCCACCGACAAGGGGCAGGATTGCTTTCTAATTACTGATAGATTTCAGCTGGTGTCTTGGCTTTCCATGCCTTTTTGCACATACCTTTCTTCATGTGTTCAACACTTTTTCCGTGACATTCTATCTACGTTATTACCAGACCTTAATTCTTAGCTTATTTGTTTTGTATTCTTTGTATGTATGTTGGCTTACTTGGATCGTTAACCCTGACATCTGTCTGGGGGTTTTCCCCCCCCCCCCCCCCCCCATGTTCAACAGCACTTAGAATATATTTCCTGAGAAAATGGTGATGTGGTTAATACTTATTTTACTTGCGGTATGTGGTAAAACCTAACACCTGGTGTGTTTAGAAAATGGTACACATTCCAACATATTTCTTTTCATTGAAGTTTTTGTGGCACTTTATTCTGAAAGCTATTCTTTATAGCAAGTGTTGTATATAACAGTGGACACAACTAATTACCTTGCAGGACAAGGGGTCAGCTGGGGTTTTATAAATCGTAAAGCCTCATCCTGATAAGCAAAAAGTAACCACCCATTCCCGCTAAATTGTATATCTCTTCCTTGTGACGTGTTTCCTTTAAACACTTGTAAAACAATTCTTCCTTTTTTTTTCTCCTGTGTCATGTTTGTAAGCACTTTGTAGTTTCCCCTCTGATTAGTCTAACTAGCCTTTGTGTTTCCCTTCTTTTTGTCAGTCATTGTTTTGAAAGTTGTAGATGTTGGTGGGTGTCTGTTTTCCCATGTTCATTTGCTTTTCCTGTGCTCCTCTTTTTTTTCCTTGCTGAACCTAATGAATATGGTTGCCATATCTTAAAAGCTTAATGCAACAATGTTCTCAATAACATCAGACAGACTTAAGAAAATCATGTTTCCAGTTCAACTACAGCTTTGAGAACAAGCATTTTCCGAATAATGACTGGGTTGCTCTGGAATAAGCGGGTTCCCAACAATACATCTATAACTTAAGAACAAGCATGTTCCCAATAACGACCAGGTAGCTTAAGAACAAACATATTCCCAATATGACCTATTCCTTAAGAACAATGTTTCCCAATACCGACTACAGCTTTTAGACAAACATTTTCCAATACAACCCGATAGCTCTGGGAAACATGGATGCTGTTTCTCCACTTTTGGAGGACACATTTCAGGTAGGAAACAGCATCAAGATCACCAAGCAAATCCATCATTTTAGCTACACTTCCTGCCTTCTGAAATACCTTCATCTGGTCGATATTTAAAGGCAGAATAGATGTATCCTTTGATGCCTTGATACCCACAATCCTGTTTGTTTCCTTCCTGTGATGGTTCAAAAAAAAAAAAAAAAAAAAAAAAAAAAAAAAGATGGTGTCTGTAGTTATTTCTATTGAGAAATCAATATTAAGTATTTAAATATTCACTTAGGTTATCACCAAGCTCATTCTATTTTGTTGTAGATCATTAAAGAGTTAAGCTGCATTAGAAGCATGTCCGATATCAGTTTCATAAATTGACCTTCGTGAACAAACGCTGCCTGCAAAGTCTTTTCGGGTGCAGACGACTTCAACTGAACAACAACCTTTTATCATTTTCTTTTGGAGTTGTGCCGCAGCAGAAATTATTCTGTTTGCACCATGGTTGTTATTTATTTTCCTGTTGGCCTGCTTACATCTGTGGTATAGAAAATGTAATAAAAAGGTGACTTGACTACATGTCAGGTAAAAGAGGACATAAACACACAGTGTTTGGCCAATCTCATGTTATTCTGAGTACCTATTGTGTAGTATTGCATCATTCACATCTCCAAGTGTCTTCAGTTTCATCAATTTATAAAAGAAAGATACAGCTTTACGATTCTGGAGGCAAGTCATGGGCGTAGCTGAAGAGTCTTGGTCGAGCACTTACGGGCACAGATGATTTGATACATGTGGTTTACTACCCGTTCAAATCCTAGAACTGTATAGTGGATCTTTTAACCGCTGTAGGACTGCTCCGTCGATGGCGGGAGAAGCATAAAATGGGGTGGGCAATTCCAGTGTCAGAAATGTACCTTGTGATAAAAAAACATTGGTCACCAAACTGTCACACCTGTGAAAACTCAAACAAGAAAGTTGAGATAAAATTGTTGAGTATTATCACAATTCAATTTTGATAATATAGTGATGGGGTTGTGTCGAGAAAAGACTCAAATAAGTTACATCTTTAGAGAAAAAAAAATCATAGATAAAATGTTTAGAATTACACGTCTAGTAAATTAAATAATGGAAAAAAGTTGTTAAATTTCGAGAAAAAAAAAACTTGTTAACATTTTATGTTTTGTAAAGTATCAGAGCTTTGCAATACTGGTAACAATAGTAGCTAATTAGATGCTAATTATACTTAAATAAATAGTGGCAGATACTTTTTGCTACAAGAATGGGAAAAAAACAAAAAAAAAAAAAGTTGCAAACCAGATTACAATTAACAAACAAAACAAAATAACAATTCAGAAAACATAACAACCATTCAGAAACACATTATAACAAGTCAGAAAACACAATGATAAATGCCGAAAAACAAAAATACAAGTCAGAGAACAACGACGGCAAATCAGTACAAACGGGAAGAGGTAGGTAGAGTCCTGAGACAGCGCCATTGGTTTGGGATCTACTCACCGCTGACCAGGACCGGACAATCTGTCATCAACGGTATACAGAAGAACCATCTGAAAGAACAGCCGAGGTTAAGTGGTAGAAAGTTTGGAGGATTGGTCGTTAAGTAGCTGCAGTTTAATGTATTGTTGAATTGCGCTTACTATGGAATAAAACATACGGAGTGTCTACTTACACTTTGTGCAACTAGTCCAACCTCAGCAGTTTGCACAAGGCCCTAAAATGGCCAAAATGTCAACTGTGATACCCATCATCTGTAACAGTTGACAAGGATTAACACGGTTGACAATGTTGGCAATTCAGTGTCAATTTATGCTCACACTGAAGTGTTGTTTCGATTAAAAAAAAAAAAAAACAAGTAATGTAGTAAATGACTTACAGAAATCACAATAGGAATTGTTGCCTAAAAACCATGATTTTTCAATTACACTGGATAAACTTAAACTGATCTATAATCATACGGCCACAATTTCTATGAACTCAGTATACGTAATATTATATCACCATTATATTCACATGAGTCAAGGGTGTTAAAGCATTCAGGATGACTGACTTAACTCTATATATATTATCAATTTGGATTAATAGATCGATATATATATATAGATATGAATATATTATATAATATTATCTATATAGATATAATATATATATATATATATCTGTATCTCTTTTCTGCTTAGTCCATGCCTGATAAAGTGTTATTATAGGTTTATTGTATAGTCCTTAAAAACTGACAGTGGGTCATGATGCATTAGAAAACTTCACATTCTACCTTTAACATAATGTAATAAATTCATTAATGTTATATTTATTATAATGTGTGTGTTTAAAATGCTTTAAAAAAACCCTATATGGATACTCAGGTTCCTACTTACCTGTCAATTGTGTTTCCTCCTGTTAACTGTGTGTACTTGGCAACTGTGTTATGTCTGCTTTTAGATGTGCATAATCTCTGTAAATGTGAACTAACCATCAAAAAAAGATGCGGGATACTTGCTCTCGGGAGATAGATGTCTTTGGTAAGGATGTTAGAACTAACACTAAATTCAGCATACTGTGGATTGTATTTTGATAGAAAAGTTTCATCCTTCATGACAGCATTCCCACAGTATGCCCATTATGAAGCCCCAAATTGATATTTTCAAAAATCAGTTAGACAGATAACCTCAAAAACTCTGGGTTAATAGACTCAAAAACCTTCAAACAAAAACATGTGGTACTTCATTCATGTTTCATTTGACAAAGCATTTGTCCTAACACAGTTTGGACAAAATAATTAAAATCAAATGTTTAATTACTTCATTAAAGGGGTCCTATTATGCTCTGTTACAAAGTCTTGTTCATAATTTATGGGACAAGAGTATTTAAAATGTAAATCACTCGCAACATGATATTACTAAGTTTATGGTAGTCATTTGGCTGGTATTTGTGCCCCTTCACTCCTTTCTACCACCTTTGTGAGAATTTAGTTTTCTCTTCTCCATTCTGCCTGCCACTTTGGGACTGTTTGTGATTTTTGGGGCACATGTCCAGGTTTATTTTTATAGCATTAACAGTCCAAGGCTATTTCCCCTGCCATTCGCATTCAAACAATGACATGCCTTCCGTTGTGGACACGTCGTCCAGCTGCTGTGGGTTGATGTGTCTTTTTGCATTGTATTTTTGAGAAACGTCGCTTGTAATTCCAGCCCGGGGAGATGACAGATAAAGCAGGATCCAGGCACGAAGGTAATCCATACTGAACTTGTTATTTGTTGCAACGACTTACAGTTAACTGCTGCACAGGTGGCAGATTTACGTTTCGCTTTTACTTTGTACTGCGTGTCTTTGTGTTTTTTTGCTTTTCCGTTTTGTAGACTCTCTTAATGTGTCCTTTTTGACACCTGCACTTTTTATCGCTTGACCAGTCTCATTTGTGGATTTACTTTTATATATTTCAGATGGCTTCAGAAATTTTTCATTTATTTTTAGTAAAATCAAATGTGACCTTGTTGTTTGTATACTAGGGCAAGGTTCTGCCCCGAACGGTCCGCACAACACACTTGCACTATGAGGAAGCGGCAGGCCGCGCAGCCATTCCTGCATGTCATAATCATTTCCATATGTTTAGTTCTCCACAAAATGATTCTCATGGGCCCCAGCATATTATCACATTCCCACGAGTTAATATGACACTCCCCAAAAAATAAATATCCTCCTGGCCACGACATATTATCACGTTTCCACAATTTAATAATATTTCTCTTGCCCTCCCGCGGCTGCCACAAAACTAGCCCTAAGTGAACCGAACATGTCTGCTCCGGTCACCGTAATGCTTCAATGGGTTGACGATTTCTGAGAGATCATGTACGCTTCCCTGTGTTCGGATTATGAACCGCCGGAGCCTACTGCTTATTGTATGATCGCGGGAGTTCTCGCTACTGCGCTGGACCGCACCCTGTGTCTGATAGGAGAGTGGAAGGCCCACATTCTATCGACATAGCTCTGAATATACTGAAAGCTGGTTATTTTTAAAATAAAACTGGATATATTGACAGCGTCAGGCGCCAATTCGCCAGAACAACAAAAAATCCGCTGTATGGTCTGCGGCATGCAAAATTCACAATGTATAATAGGCCGAACGCTAATAAAAGATGGCCATAAAAATCGCTATTGTGTTGCGACTTAAAAATGTGCAATATTCCTGTCCGTGGAAATAAAAAAAAAAAAACCAGAAGAAATCGAATTCAAAACCATGTTAAAAGCCACATAATATTCAGTATTTGTTGTGAATATGTTTCATGAAAGAACAAGTTCGGGAGGATCGCGTGCAGCGGGGCTAGATTAGCACAGGTGTAGCGCATCTAGCAAGTTATCCAATCAACACCACTGGTATAAATACAGCTTACTTAGCTCTATTCATTGACGGTTTATCATCATTCAGTTTGCAGCCTTTTGCCATTATATGTCTGGAGCTCAGCTTCGCTCCATTTAGACGACGAGGTCTATACTGGACTTTTTCGGCTTCTCTGGGCCATCTGTCTGTCGCCCCAGGATCGCTACTTTCGTAATCTCTCTGCCAGACAACCGCCGCCAGAGCTGCCAGGCTTCAGTGCGGCCACTCCTGCTCTGCTCGACCAGCCACACGCTCTCCACAACGCCGAGGCTTAATCTCGGGCCTCTAACCCGGCGTCACTTTTCCAATGTTTCCCAGTGGGTCGCATCCTCTTATCTTTCCGGGTGATGCGCTACAATCGTGCACCTACCAATCGAAAAGTTACTGGATTTAAGCCTGTGGCAATGACTCTGATTATTCGAAGCTTCGTCCTCGGCGAAGCGAATGTAAACAAAGTCCGGACTACTGTAATGATCTAAGATTATTCGTCGCCAACAAAGCAATCAGCCAAACCTCACTTCTAAATCCACTCCACAGTTCCGCGTCGGACAATAGGTTGAGCAAAGCTCGCACAGGCACCCGAACTCGCCTCGCTCGACACCGACCATTTGCCCCTGGTGCAGACAGACCCGGGTCTCCTTAAGCACTGGGTCGCGAGCGGTAGCTTCCAATGAAGCGTGGGCTGTGCCCCTTGATTCACAGTCACAGCAAAGCCTCACCTCGCTTCCCTCTTCGACTAGCGGGCACCGGTCGTGTTGCAAATTATTTTTAGATAAAGTCACTAAAGGCAGGTCTTCGTTGGTTGCTGAAAGTTGTTAAACTGACAAGTTCGTGACAGACAAAAGGATGTTGATCTGTAATATATATATTTATTATTTTTTTTTTTTTTATTTTTTTGAAATTACTCCGCATTTTCAGTAAGAGTAATTTTTCGCTAGCAATTTTCTCCTGTATTAATAAATTCCACACCACTCAGATGAAAAGGTGAAAACGATTGATTTGCGAGTAACTATGTCCTAAATGATTCACGAATTCTAGGCGACAAACTTCACAACTAAGGTATTTAGTCCTCAATGGAAAAAATACTTGAAGATTGATTTTGCGAGTAACTATGTACCGTAAACTTGAGGCTACGAGTTATAGGCACAAACTCACAGATATAAGGTTTATCATAAAGGAAAAAATTAGTTGATCAAGTGCGAGCAATAAGCAATCTAAATTCACATGTGGCGGCGAGTTATCTACTAGACACCTCTCTCCAAGTCTCTAGCCAATTTTCAATACTTTCTTCTTTGGCTGTGGTTGAGAGGAAAATGTATGTCTTTTTAACATCTAATGACTTTAAAAGTTTGCTATAGAAATATTATTTATATAAAAAAGTACATTTGTTGCTATGTGCTTTGTTAGAAACAAGACTGCTAGGGTAGATCTAAGAAATTGCTAAATCTAAACAAAAATGGCTAAATTGGGCAACACTGCAGGCTACTCATGTGCATTTCAGCATTTCCCGTCAAAATGTCACAAACCACCCTTTCTGTGGCCTGCAGCTGTGAATCCAAGCGGGAGGCTGCCTCTCTGCTTATAGCCCAGGCCCACACATTGCGGTCCCCTTTTTTGTCCTCCTGCTACTAATAGACCCCTTTTTTCCTTTTCAGTGGGCCTCCGGCGCTCCAAAGCAGACACTGGCGTGAGGTTGCCTCCCGCTCACAACACAGACCAACACATTTCTTTCTTTTCCTCCATTTTTCTTGCGCTTCTCTCAGTTTCCCACCTCAAGCCCCAGAGGTCGATATTAAGCATGAGGCTGCCTCCCCTGACAATTGCGGCCCCTGCTCCGCCTCATCCCCTCAACAGGCGCTCTCTACTTCATTTAAATCATAAATATTCTCTTTTTTATATAGCACATCACTGCAACGTATCCACCAAATGCTGTTTGCCTTGGAGCCACCTCCAATCGTTCACCACATCACGTGCAGCATCAAGGGGGGCGGGGGGTGGGGCACCGGCGGCACATGCGGACATGATCCCGGACTCATCAAGAGCTCCGCCCAGCGCTTAATTGGTTAGCAGGGGTTTAGACTGTGGTACGCTTCTTGATTCGAACAATAATAATCGGATAATTATAGAGTGATATTGATGGTAGGAAAATAGACCTAATCAAACACTAGCGCTAATATCGTGACCTAAAATACATATATAATAGCAACTGATGTCCTGGTCGATTTCGGTTGTAGGGAGGAGGGTGAACGTACTGCTCGAACTGTGTTGTACTGGTCTAGACTGTTCTTTTGATACAAACACTGTGCAGAAGGCATTAGTCAGACACAGAAGATTTACATGCGCTATATATCAAAAGAGGCCTTCAAACGAGACCGACTGACTTGTTTCTTCTAGCATGTCACTCGGTCGCTAGTCAGAATTCATTCGTTTGGCTAAACAACAGAACTTCTAATGGGTTAGACCTGTACGCTTGAGTCTTATAATCACTGGTGTGATGCAATTCTTTAACGACAGGAAGGCTAGAGCAATCATAAATCATTGAACTAGTGGCACTCGTACAGGAGAGCTATTTTACATCTAGCTTTCAGCTGTGTGTGGCACGTGACAATAAGTCTGTTGCAGGCTTTCCCGCCTCCCAAGCGGGACGTGAATTAAACAGGATACATGAGCAGCCCTTTCGATGCCACCGCCGTTTCCCCTCTCATTTTTCAATTAGCCCATTGGGAGTGGCTACTTGGCAAATTCCTGGGTGGGTAAGAAACTCCTACCTCGATTCTGTCAGGATCCGCATAAACACTCCGCCGTTTCCCAGCCATAATCACCTCGATGTCTCTTGATGAATTCTCTCTCTCAACTGAGTGTGGACATGATCATGCAATCAATATGAAAGCCAGATGCGGGAACACAATTAATTCATGGGTCTTAGTACTCTTGGCTCCCAAAAGTCGACAATCACCTCAGCTTTCAAAGTTCCGGCCTATGCATCCAGATTCATGGCACTTATTTGGGGTACACTGGCACAGGCAATTCTATTTTTTTTTTTTGCACGCTTAACTTTCGAATGCAAGCTGCACCAAGAGTTTTCTGATATGTTATCGGAAGCAGCTTATTGGATTTTGTTAAACAATTACGCAAAGTACTTGCAACCTTGCCTCTTCTGTCCAACTATTTGACGGTTGGCAAGGCTCAGCCGTCTGACGCCAAGAGTCTCGACCTCCTGCCAAATGCTGTCCGAGCTCTCTCGGCTAATTTCCGGGGGGGGGGGGGGGGGTTCCTTTTGCTCAATTGCTTTGGGGGGTACTCTAGGTTCGGGCTTTTACGAGCTCGGGGCTCTTCCCCGGACAGCACACCAAATATTCATTACCATACTTTCAGTTAATGATATGTAAGCAGGTGAAACTTGAAATTGTTTATATCTTAACAAGGTTCTGGTGGAAGGGAAGCGCGTAAGATACTTAGCCTACATGGCGGCACGATTCCCCAGTGGAGCGCACTAAAGTTAAATCAACACAATGATATAAATACAGCTTACTTACCTCTATTCATTGACGGTTTATCAGCATCCCTCCTCCGCCCCATCTCCTCACTTCAAGTTCATATTACACTTATACGTGGGGGTACTCTAGGTTTTCCAGCGAGCTCGGGCCCTTTCCCCGGACAGCACGCCAAATAATGCATTACCATACTTCAGGCTAATTATATGCAAGCGTGAACTCGTGAAAAATGATACTTGTCAATAACTGTCAGACAGAAGTGTCACCCCGGAATCCAGATAGCCAGCCTTCAAACACACACCATGACACCTTGAGAGGGGGGGGGGCGCTGCATAGATGATATTTGAACAATAGGTTTTAAGAATTTCAAACTGTGCTCTGCAAAATTACAAAAGTGACTAGAAACACTATTAAGTGATCTAATATCAAATGTGCTTAACTTAATGAAGTGTTGATGGTGAGGGGGAATTAGGTGCTGGCGTCATAGCAAATCCTAGACTTGGTTTACATCACCTCTTCATCTTCAAAGACAATCAAAACATCCAGTGTGTTCCCTCGTGTAGCGGCTGCAACTAATGATTATTTTGATAATCAATTAACCTTTTTCAGTGTTGAAGTTCAAAATATTCTAGCGGTCCCCCATGAGTGAGGTTTTTTTTTTTAAGATGACCGTATTTTAGACACGGTTCCCCTTACTGTTTCCATGGGTGACGCGTCAGGCTTGTCATGTGACACACAGCGTCTACAATAAACGTGTTATGACAGATGGATCCCTTTATTTCGTTTTTTTTTTCCTTTTTTAATTTTCAAATATTCATAAACTTGCATACCATGTTATGAACAATCTGATATTCCAAATCCAAATATGTGTAAAATGAGTGTGTTTTGTTGTTTAAAAGCCTTTCTAAATGATCTGTAATGTGAGATGGGCGCCGCCATGTTTGGTTCGCGCTGCATGTGCAGAAAAGTCCTGTCAGTCAGATTTACAGCATGTGAATTCATCAATTTCTCCGAAATACAAGTAATAAGTGGGGGGGTGAACTGGGTGAAGAACTAGAGTGATCTTTTATAGGTTACTTAAACTATGTGTATCTGATATGAATAAAAAACATCTGCAAATTAAATTTGAATTGATTATTATTGTTGCTTCCATAGACATATGCGTGTATTTTTTAAACACTGAAATGTATTGTTTTACTAAGTATTTATGTGTCTTTAAATGTCTGAAACCTGAAAATATGCATTATGTGGTTAATAATACTGCATAGTTGTGGATAATATGACAAGAGCAAGTGCACGTCTGTCTCTGGCTCAGCGCCAGCCAGCGCGCGAAAACGCAGTTTGAATTTGGCAGTTATGCGACATCACCGAACATTCTAAATCCCCTATGTGGGACCATACTCCCGGGGCACAGGAAATAAGAATCCCATATGTGGGACCGTACGCTCAAAAGGTTTATCGGATAAACACCCCCCCCCCTACATTTTTGTCATTTATTGGGCCAAAAAAAACTCCTGAACCAACTATAATAATATTTATTCATCATAATAACAAAATTGGCCTTCCTTTGCCTTTAATACACAGCTTCATGCCTGCTGGCATTTGTACTTTTTGACTAATTGGATATCTGAATAAAAAAAATACAAAAAACTGAGGCCAGTTTCACAAACGGGTCTTATCTTAAACACAGACTAGGCCTTAGTAAATTTAAGATTTTTAAAGCAACTTTTACAAAAATGCCATAGAAGAAAACATTACAGGTGTGCATCTTTACACAGAACAATGACACTGAGATATTTAAGATATGTCAGAGCAGATATTATTTCAGTTGAGATAGCACAAACATGTATTTTAAGTCTAGGGACTAGCTTACGCCTTGTCTGTGAAACCGGGGGGGGGAAAGCACTTGACCATTTTTTCAGCCGTTCTTTCATAGATAACATCAATAATTATATATTATAGCAGTAGAGATGAGCCTAGCCACTGAAGGCTTATGCGTATTCAGGGCTGGGGAGTAACGAAATGCATTGTAACCGCGTTTACGTATTTAAAATACAAAGATGAGTAACTGTATTTCGTTATAATTACATTTGAAACAAGGGGTAATCAGATTATCAGTTACATCCAAAAAGTATTTTAGATTACCAAAGTGATTACTTTTCATTATTATCAATTACTTAATTTCTTAATTTAATACTTACGTAAACAGTCTGGGGATTTTAACCAATACGGCAACTGATTCTCCGTATATAAAAAAAAAAAAAAAAAAAAAAAAAAGCTGCCTGTTCATTTAGAACTCCTAGTGAGCGGGCATCAGCCTACAAGGTCATCACTCACGACACAAAAATTCTCCTAGATTTCACAATTTGCATTCAGTTAACAGATACACCTACGAAATAAAAGTTTATCAAGTCAAACGATAGCTTTGTGTGCTGTACGATTAACTTGAAGTTCACTTTATTTCATTCGAAATGTTCAAGAATAGATAATCTTTGGCACGGTAACGCAAGTTCATTATCCGATTCGTGAACAGATGATTCTTTGAGTCAATCTTTAAAAGAATCATTATTTTTGTTTAACAAAACCAGTGTGTGGAAACCAATGGTTCACAAACTGGATAGATCTGAGGTGTGTTTACCAAAAGCATTGTTATAATACTGAACTATAAAGACATTGCTTGAATCGTGGAAACGAGCGCTGTCAATTTTGACTCAATTCAATTTTATTCATGGTATTCAAATCGAATTTCTATTGATTCGAATATTTAAATGACATAACATTTTTGTTGTTCATAGAAATTCTGTGGAAAACTGGTTTTTTTTTAGAATAAAAATGCAAAGAAAACACAAATCTTATGACTTTTATTTAGAAGTTGGGAAGCATAAAAAACAAGACATCCAGTTAATATGTTCCTTTGTGTGTTTCATAGCTTAAGTATTTCAAAGTATTCTAAAGTATTTAGATTAAGTTTACTAAAACCTGAGTAATCTAACGAAATACATTATGATTACTTTTTAAAGCTTGTATTTTGTAACCTGTAGTGAAATACATTTTAAAAAGTAACCTTCCCAGGCCCTGTGCATATTGGAGGACTAACCAATACAGAAGCTAAAAAAAATGATTTTGGTAATTGCCAATACCGTTAGTTAAGAGCAGCAGTGGGCACAAACCTTACAAAATTGTCGTTTAAAAACCTTACATTTGTTGTTAATGAATGTTAATCACTGTAGCAATATACTTTAAATCTCTAGATCAAAAATTTAAATAACAAGATAATTATAGACAAATAAAACCACAGTAAAAGTTCTGTAGGAACACCTGCACGCATGTACTTTGATCACAGTCCAGTCTTCTCTTATTGTCATTTCTTTATCCTGTAAGAGCGTCTGACATTTATATTCAGACAATTACACGCTGCTGTACCTTCAGTTTCTAGTACTCTCATAAATTACTTGCACTGCATATTGACTTTTAAACATAAATTTAATGTTCAACAACAGATATTTCAGCACGGTGAATGTTTTGTGTGCTGAATAGTGTCTCCCTCTCTACTCTGTCTGTATAATGCGCGTGCCTGCCACGCCGGCACTCAATCAGTAAAGATTTCAAGTTGGACGTGCACTGTGGGCAAACTATGTTAATCGATAATGAGAATCATTGTCAATGATAAGTGCAAGTGGAAATATAACACAAAAGACTTTTTTTGTAATCCATATTAATAGGGATGCACCGATACCACTTTTTCCAGTACTCGCCCAATACGATACTTTTATTTTTGGTACTTGACCATACCGAGTACTGATACTCTTTCAATACCGATTTATTGCATTTGAAAAAAAAAAACAAAATATTGGGTACAGAAACCAAAAGAGTATGTATAATGTTAGCTGGTTAACTTAATTTGTTAAATAGATACAGTCAAACCAAAATTTATTCAGACAAACATTTCACTTTATCACAGTTTATTCTCTATAGTTTAGAAGATGGTTATAAAATATGACAAGAAATCATAATTAAACTGTTTCAGAACAAACTTATCTTGATAATGTTAGGTAACTTTGATAGAAAGGTATGTAATGGATTACAATCAACCTCAAAATTAGTATGTAATGGATATTATTCAGACAGCTGTTATGACAGTATTTACACAAATATCAATACTTAGTTGGGCAACCCTTAGTATTATTGTGGGCATGTTGTCTTCTGGGTTTGTTGTAATCTGGGTTTATGCATTTTTTCCCCAGACTTGGTCTGAATAATTTTTGGTCCCAAATTTGTATCAGTTTTACTGGTAGTCCACTGTATGAAGAATTTTTGGGTAGAATTTGTCACAGTTTTACTTTTATTTTTCTATCCTCACTTACATAAATTAACTATAGTGTACTGCACCCACTAGTAAAAAAAATATAAAAAATTATATCTGGTCTCTGAATATTTTTTGGTTTGACTGTATATCCTTCGGTTATTTTCACACTTAATTATGCCCATTAAAATATATTTTACAAGTTTTTGTTACTTTCTTTGTTAATTTTTTTTGCTCTATGGTTCATCATCTGTAATTTAATAGCATTAGAGCTGCTGCATTGCAGCGGCTTAGTACTGTAATCACACGCGCTTTGCTGTAATAATGCAGGGAACCACTCGTTATAAATGTCCTGTGATATTTTTCACAAATAGAAGTCGTGTTTTGTTTTTTCTTTTTATCTGAAACATGCTGCTATTAATATTCCAAAGCCACTCATATAATGCAGAAACACTCAAGCAAGCAAAACATACGCAACGCGTGCATGTATTTGTACTGTTGCAGAACGAGAGGGACAGTAGTAACGTGCTGCCTAGCACATTACACCAGGCTGCTAGATTCACTTACACCAGAAAGTCATGTATGCCTAAGGTCGAAAATAAATGATGTTTTTAGTGATGCCCCTATTAATTGTCTTTTTTTTACAATTTAGTTTTAATCCAATGTGTGTGCTAAGTGAGTGAACATCAAAGATGAAGTGCGCGAATACCGGCCCGATACCGGTGGCATCCCTGCATATTAAGAAAGTCTACTATAACTTCAAGACCCAACTCGTATAATTCTGAAAGCATAATGACGCTGATTAAAGGCAAACTGAAATTTTATGTTATTCATTCAGCCAATACAGTCTGAATCAAAAATGGTGGCACACTGCATTACATCAAACATCACTGATATTTGGATATCATGATGTCATTCATGTGGTGTGAAAGAACCAGTGTTTGTCTTGGCTGTGTATGATCAATGTTTCGGATTTAAATTTCATTCTAAAATATTGTAACTGCTTCAGAAGACCCATTTGTGTTGGTACATTTGGAAAAATAGTAATTCATCCAAAAATGAAGAAATATATTGATTTAAAAAAACCTTCAGAAAGTGATGACATCCCAGCACTCCCCGCTGCCTTTGCTTTGAAAACATGATTTAAATAAACATATGTAAAATGTAAAATATTAAAAGACGCGAGGCACAAATATCAGTCTGAAATGGTAAATAACGTCAGCAAAACCGCCATAAATGCTCCTCGAGCTGCTTTGTTTACTGGGGCTTCGGCTACATTAGTAAACTTAATTAACATCACAGGATATGCTAGATGAAACTGATGAAGCCGAATCATAAATAGCGATGATAAAAAAATATATATATATATATTAAGAGTTATTGTAATATAGTAAACGGGTGGGTTTTTCTTACCTGTTGCTTTATTTTCTCCATGGCTCGAGTGTCGGTTATCTTTCAGCCGTCTTTCTGGTTTAAAAGACAAAAAGAAATCACTGGACATGTTTGTCTGTTTCCGACTGAGAAAAGCACACAAAATTTTTTTTTTATTTTCCCACTGACAAACTGTGGTGTAAAACACTGCATATTTAACACTTGACATTGATAACTAATGTCATGTTAGTTCCTCTTTGCTAGCTTATACAGCAACGTTGCTGAGCTGGTTAATCTTCAAATAATAAGATACGACAATAAATCATAAATGTTCAAAAGCTCTTTAAATAGGAATAAAGAAGCTTGAAATGCTTACCTGTTGTTTTTTCGTGACTCTTTGAGTGAGCTCAGCTCAGCTGTGATTGGACGGGCTGACGTCATGGGACTGACTAGAAAATGGCCGCGGTTTTTGAATCTTTTTAGGAAATACACTAAAAATATATATTTTGCCATAAGTAGAAGTTATTACATAAAAAAGCTTATTGTAGGCTTAATATGAATGACTTGCGTACACTGAATTTCTTTTTTTTAAGGTAAGTGCAAACAATTTATTTTACTTTTAAATAAAACAAAATGTTGAAAGTTAGTCAACTAAATTTATTTAAATGTAGCTAAAATAAATTGATTGCAACCACTTTCCTTAAAAAAAAATGTAGTAAATTCAAAGGATTTTTTTTTTTCAGTAAAATATACATTGAATAAAATTATAAATGCAACACTTTTGTTTTTGCACCCATTTTTCATGAGCTCAAACTTTTTCAATGTACACAAAAGGCCTATTTCTCTCAAATATTGTTCACAAATCTGTCTAAATTTGTGTTAGTGAGCACTTCTTCCTTTGCCGAGATAATCCATCCACCTCACAGGTGTGGCATATCAAGATGCTGATTAGACTGCATGATTATTGCACAGGTGTGCCTTAGGCCGGCCACAATAAAAGACCACTCTAGAAATGTGCAGTTTTACTGTATTTGGGGTCCGAAAAACCAGTTCGTATCTGGTGTGACCACCATTTGCCTCACGCAGTGCAACACATCTGTTGATTGTGGCCTGTGGAATGTTGGTCCACTCCTCTTCAATGGCTGTGTGAAGTTGCTGGATATTGGCAGGAACTGGAAACGCCGATCCAGAGCATCCCAAACATTACCCCTGTGAGTATGCTGGCCATGCAAGAACTGGGATGTTTTCAGCTTCCAGGAATTGTGTACAGATCCTTGCAGCATGGGGCCGTGCATTATCATGCTGGCAACATGAGGTTATGGGTCGTGGATGAATGGCACAACAATGGCCTCAGGATCTCGTCACAGTATCTCTGTGCATTTCAAAATGCCATCAATAAAATGGACCTGTGTTCGTTGTCCATAACATACGCCTGCCCATACCATAACCCCGCTGCCACAATGGGCCACTCGATCAGAAACAATACTGATTTTGGCAGAAACTGATTTTTTTTTTTTTTTTTTAATGGCGTTTATCGCGTTTTGGAGCCAAACTCTTCAAATATACTAAATTACAATAGTTTTAAAGTGTGTTAAAAGTTGTATTGTGAAATAGGCAAAAGCATAATGCTAAAATACTTTGTATATGTAAAAGATAGTACATTCATTTATTACATTTTCATGTACTATTAACACGGGAATATTACAAATACAACAAAGTATACTTTTTTTTTTTACTCAGGGTATCACAGGAGCCAAATCAAATTGCTTTCCAGCTCCACCTCTAGTTAACTGTTGCTAGGGTATGAGAGACACTTTTTTTCAGAGGGAATACGTGAAGCAGCAAGATTATAGCTGAACTCCACAGAATGGCTACTAAAAACTTTTGGCAAAGGTAAGGCAATTTCTTCCTTTATTATTTTTTTGGTTCTTTCATGTTATTTGTGTTATTTACGTTGACCAAAACCTTAGTAACGTCTTAGTAACTTGAATTTGCCTTTGAAAATTCAATCTGACCTGAAATCAAATTAGAACAATTATCTGTGCTAATACTGGACCTATTCTGGCTTAATGAGAAGGTGATCAGAGTAAAAATGGGGGATATATCGCCTTCGATAAACCAATCTACTTTTTGAGTGTAAACTAAACAAGCCACTGTCACATTGGCATGCACATTTATTGCATCCAGGCTGCTGCTGATCACAGCCTGAGTTATAATAAGGCAGCAGGTGCAATGAATAACAGGTACCACCCCCCCCCCCCCCCCCCCCCCCCCCCCCCCCCCCCCGGTTTGCGTGATGAGCTGAACCGGTTGACCCGGCGTCGACTCAGCGGTGCGTACAACGACCGAAGTTGGGATCCCTTACCAAAGCGCCATCGGTGCTGCCCCTACCATTGCTCAGTGCTAAAGTACTACCTCACCTGGGTGAGTTTGGATAACACTGGGAACGTTACCCCCCCCCATTTCGCTTGGAACAGGGACGACGCTGCGGTAGCGCCCATCCCTTCCCAAGAGTTTTCGAAGCAATACACATATAGCATCCATTTAGGTTGTGGACCATACACATACTAGTACCGCTTAGGTTTCAATATGGAACCGCAGCCTTCCACGGTTTCTCACGGGTTCATCATGAAGCGCCTAGGTGCTGGACATTCCGCTGCGTCCGGCTGCCTAGGGTGTGAGATCTCAACAGGGTCTACAGGAATGGAAACTCTGGATGCAGTTTTAGCAAGCCGACACTAAAACCGGGGCCTCTCGGTGCCACCTACCCGTTTTTTTGAGGTGAGAAACACAGGAGGATAACGTGCTTACACGACAGGCAATAGAATCTAGCGAATGTGTTAGGGGGTTGCCCAGGCCCACACCTCTACAAATATCTTGTCAGCGAGGTGCCATGTGCCAGCGCCCAGGAGGATGCAAACACTTTTAGTTGAGTGAGCTCACAACCTGAACGGGCAGGGCACAACCCGGTGCCTGATAAGGCCAGGGTGATGGCATCCACAAATCCAGTGGGCCATCCTCTGCTTAGAGCTGGTCTGAGGTCCTGAAGCTTTTTGTGTCCGGTCTACGTAGCACCTCAATGCTTTGAAGGAACAGACGCAAAGCCAGGGCTGGGTCTGCCTCACTCCAGGGGCAGTGACTTGCAGGTTCACCACTTGGTCTTTGAAGGGTGTATGAGAACCTTGCGCATGTAGCCAGTGTGGTGCCTCAAAATTACCCTGGGACGTCAGCCGGCCCAAACCTCTAGGCACGAATCGTCGACCTGAAAATGCGTGCAGGTCCCCTACCCTCTTGATGGGGCCAGTGCAAGCCGGAGAAGATTTTTCAATGAAAGGAACTTTAGCTCAAACTGATGCAAAGGCTTGAATGGGCCCTGCTGTAGTTATTTTAGCACTAGAGTCAGGTCCCAAAAGGCCAAAAAGATGGGGGCCGGGAACAATTTAACCTCCTGGCCCCTCTAAGGAACCTGATGAACGAGGTCATGCTTACCTAAAGACTTCCCATTAACGGGGTTATGGTACATAGCAATAGCAGCAACCTGGGCTTTTGAGGGTGGAGGGAGACAGCCTTCGCTCCAGCCCTTGCTGCAGAAAGGAAAGCACGACAGCAATCGGGCATCGTCTTCGGGGGTCTTCTCGGCAAGAAGAATACAACCTCGACGAACTGGTTCCCACTTCAAAGTGTAAGTGTGACGTCCTCGTAGACGGTGCTTTCGCCGAAGTGATGGTGATGGTGTTCACTACCTTCTGGGGGGTAGGTCACCTAGAACCTCCGTGGTGACACATGGTGCCCCGTCTCTGAGTCAGTAGATCCTTCCTCAGATGAATCAGCCAGGGAGGGGCTGTCGCCAGGAGCACTAGTTTGGTGGAACCAGGTCCGAGTGGGCACCACTAGCAAGACTCGCTCCTCGTCCTTCTAGACTTTGCACAGTGTCTGTGGTGAGAAAGCGTCACGGGGGGGAAATGGCATATTTGCGTAGACCAGCCGGCTGTGTGCCAGTGCGTCTGTGCCGATTGTGTTACCTCGGTCAGGGAGTAGAAACAACTGGGCAGAGAGAGGTCTCTGGAGAAGAAGCAAACAAGTCTACCTGAGGAGCTCTGAAATGTCTCCAAAATCATCTGGGACCTCTAGGGATGGAGTCCCCCATTCTCCCGGGAACGTTGCTCGAGACAGCTCGTCGGCTGTACGTTGAGCAGGCCCGGAATGGGAACAGCATGAAGTGAACCTCAGAACCTTCCGACTCTTGAAGGTATGAGGTGGCGGGTGAGTTGTGACATTCCGACGGGAGCACAGACCACCTTGTCGATTGATGTACACAACGGTAAGCTGTGTTGTCCTGGTTCGGACCAGCATGTGCTTGCCTCGTAAGCGCCTTTTTGAGCTATGTTTCAAGGCAAGCGCGCACCGCTAACAACTCTAGGCAATTGTATGTGCCAATAGCGCAGCTGCGGCCCGTCCCAAACCCTGAAAATGCATGCCTGTTATATGTGGCCCCCAGCCAGTGGTGGAGGCAATCGTGTAAACCACATCCATGCCTGGAGATCACCCCCTGCCCGAGGAATGCATGATCTGGACCACATGGTGAAGGTTTGTGTGACACGCCGGTGTAACTTGGACCCGGTGAGTGCTGCAATTCCACCTACCTTGGGACTCGGCCATACAAGCCAGTGCTAGAGCGGTCTCATATGTAACAGGGCTGAGGCAGTGTAAGTGCCCCAGGAGCCTCTGAAAAAGGTTCAGTGGAACCGCTGTTCCTGCCCTTGAATGTATTCAAGCAGGCTAGCACCTACCACGCACATTCCTCGTGTGAGGGCGCACTGTCTGTTCGAACAAATCCAACTTCATACCGATAAAAGAGGATATTTCTGCATCAGGGAGAAATTTGCGCTTTGTTCCCAGTTAGAACCCGAAGGCCCAACAGGCTGAGGTGCCGGGGCACCAGGTCCCTGTGCTTCGCACAACTGGATCCCGATGCTCTGCTAGTATAAGCCAATCGTCAAGATAGTTGAGGATGTGAACACCATATTCTCTGATGGGAACAAGAGCCCCCTCTATGACCTTTTGTTAAGACACGCGTAAGACAGGGAGACAAGGTCCTGCCCCGAAGGTACCTTGTTACTGATATGTCCGTCCTACGAACGCAAACCGCAGAAAAGGTCTGTGGCACAGGAAGGGTCCGACACATGAAAAGTATGCATCCTTCAGGTCGAACGCTGCAAACCAACTCTTGGGCACGTATGCACCTGAAGAGGCGTTTCTGTGTGTCAACATCTTGAACGGTAGCCGATGAAGTGCCCAGTTTTAAACGCGCAGATCCACGATTGGCCGTAACCCAAACCGCCCTTTCTTGGGTACAATGAAGTAAGGGGACTGGTAAAACCCAGCCGGGCATATCGGCTGGAGGGACCGTGCTCTATCACATCCTTTGCCAGTATGACTGCAATCTCTACCCGTTAGAACAGGGGCATCGGCCACTTTCACTGTAGTGAAGCAGATACCACTGAACGTTGGGGGAATTGCCTCGGTCAAACTGAATTGCATTGCCGAGGCTGATGGTCTGCAAGAAGCCAGCGAGATTGAGTTGGTTAGCGCTGACACCAGGCGCCTAGGAAACCGTTTATAAGTGGGACCAGCGGAACCCAACTGTGTACCCGCCGTGGGGCAGCGAGGTGGTAAGCAACAGGGACCCAACTTGGGCGGCTTAGGTGAGCGGGCTCCGGAGAGGGGTGTGAGTGTGGGTTGCAAGGCCCACCCTGGTTCCACAGTTTGCAGAGGGTGTGTGAGTAGGGTCTTTGTAGACTCTCTCGAACCACCCACTGCTGCTGCCATCTGGCGAAGGAGGAGGATGAGTGAGGTCCAGTGCTTGGCCGTCCGCAACTCTCCATGCCCGCCTCCGGACTCACGAGATAGAGGGGAAAACCTCTCTCTCGTTGAGATTTCCAGATTCTCCACCCGTTCCTCCTCCAGGGGAGGGAGAGGTGGCCTTCACCATCCTTTAAAAAGCAGCAACCTCTCTCTGGGTCGCCCGTGCCCAAGGGCCTCTTGCTCGTCCGCTCACCGCCAGGCAGCAGGCTGCCCGCTGGGCAGAAGGTTGGACCTGCTCCCTGTGCAGCCGAGAACTGCTAGGACCAGGTTCTCAACCGTGTCGCTGAAGAGCCGGTCTGGGACACAGGGACATTCAGAACCCGATCTAGTCCCATCATTTCAACCAAGCTTAGCCAGAGATGGCGCTCCTGGACCACAAGCATCGAACATTGCACAACCCAAGAGAACTCGTGTGTAGACTTCGTCGCTCAGAGCGCGAGGTCATGGCAGTTTTGGAGTTCTTTCAAAACTTCCGATCTCGTGACCACCCTCGTGCAGGTCCTTCAGTGCCTTGGCCTGGTGCACCTGCAGTAATGCCATAGTGTGTAAGGTGGAAGCAGCTTCCCCACGAGCCATATAGGCACTGCTGGTTAGGACCAGAGACGAATGCCTACAGGCCCGGGAAGGAAAGCACCGGGTCTCCCCCGCCAGGTGGACTAGGACACAATTGCATCGCTACCGCCTGCGCGCTCCACTATGGGAATCGCCGAATACCCCTTCGCTGCGACCTCTGCCGTTGAGATTGGTGAGGGAGGAGGAGCCCACCGGCTGGTTTCTGGCCAGTACAAATGGTTGTAAAAGGTCCACACACCTGGTTGAGCTGGTCGATTGCACTTCCGGGGAAAAAAGGCACGATGCAGGGCGAAGAGAACCAGCGCGAAGCCACCTCGGAGAAACCAAATCATCCCGCCTCGAGGGGTTCGGGACGCGGTGGAGGTTTCCACTCGAGCCCTACCTTCTTGTGGCATAGCTGTCATCTCCGGATCCGATTCAGGCTTTGCCACCATACCGGAGGCTGGCAGCACGGCCGAATCTTCCATCAGACAGCTCTCCCTCTGATGCTGAGATCCAAGCATCTGGTTGGGGGAGGCCCACTGTATACCGCTGGTATGCTCTTTGAAGAGGGCCCAGCACATTCCGTGGGTTGCTCCACTGGATCGGAGGTGCAAGAGAGTGATGGTCCCCAGAGGGTTGGTTCCCTGCGGGGTTTGCCACCTCAGCGTGCTTGATGCCCATACACGTGAAGCTCTTTTAGAGAAATTTGCTCTTTAGGAAATGTGCTTCTAGTGCTGAGGCACACAGGGAATTGCCCCCCTCTTGCAACCCTACGGGGGTAGTGTAGCCTGAAGTGCACAACCCACGACTCGGGAACGACCACCGCTGAAGCGCCGTCTCACCAACACACGAAGCTTCCGAGAGAAGCATGCTGAACTCGTAGTACCACAGCTAGAAACAGTTTGAGCAGAATGATACTAGCACTCAGCTCCCGAAGCGAAAAGCTGGTAGTGCATTGCACCTGCTGCCGTTATTATACATCAGCTGTGGATCAGCGGCAGCTGGATGCAATAATTGCATGCCAATGTGCATTGGCTGGTTTAGTTTACCTCGAGTATGATTGGTCTATCGAAAGCGATATCCAATTCGTCAGTCACCGATGTGACGTCGAGAGTGACCGACTGAAAGGGAACTAATTATACATGTAAAAATTAAAATAATGTTTTTGTTTGTTTGTTTGTTTGTTTGTTTTTTCAAGTAAAAAATAAATAAATTAATTACAGGTCTAACTGTTTTTTTTCACTATGAAATGCATTTTTGAACCGTTTCTCTTTTTTTCTCTGCAGTTTTGAAGGTCAAGATGGTCTATTTATGCGTTACATTAAAAAGACATTTATTCTGCTGCTCACATTAGCATTTTTATTGTTTGCTGTTGCTTATGCTCTTTGAGACAAACTGCATATCTCTCAAACCTGGTTTGATTAAAATCATGAATCGGACTCATTATTCGGTACATTAAAAGCACTTTGGTGATCTACCCCAAAAGGATTTTATTAGCACCCTTTGCCCAATCAACAACATCCAACCAAGAGGTACAACTATCTATCGACTCACCATGTGGCCTCATCCAATCAACTCCTCATTTCATCCTGGATGAACCTGATAAATGTAAGCAGGATCCATTCCTGGTCTTGATGGTCCCTGTGGCCCCCCATCAGCTGGGCGCTCGTAACGTGCTATCCGGAGCACATGGGGGGAATGAGAGCTCAGTGCCCAGGGAAAAGCAGGGTGCTGACTCTGTTCTTGGTGGGTTTGACTGGAGGAGCTGACGCTCAACAGCAGTGGTGGAGGAAGAGAGTCAACAACACAGAGCCATTTACTGCAGAGCAACTTTGTGGACTCCTACCTACTTCAATCATGTACCATCAAGACCCTGGTGATCATGGACTGGCTGGCCACTCGTTGCCGTCAAGCAGCTTTATTCCTATGAAGGTTGAATCTGATATGTACATAAACGTGGAGACACCTACTGATAGGCCTCTTATTGTCCCCCAACACACCCAGACAGAACTACACACACATGCGCCCTTTTGATGAGGAACGCGGTTGTTATCAGCGACAAACACTCTAAATGGTACGTTGGTAGAGGAATTGAAATACCCTGAACGGAATGTGTATTTAACCCCCCACATACCTGCTGGATTAGGGTTTTTTTTTTTTTGTTTCCCCATGTTTTTGTTTGCGTCTCCAACATAGAAATTTGATGTGGGTGCATGCCAGAAAAACTTTTTTTTTTTTTTTTTTTTTTTTGTTTTTTTTTTTTTTTTTTTTTTTTTTTTTTTTTTTTTTTTTTTTTTTTTTTTTTGTTTTTTTTTTTTTTGTTTTTTTTTTTTTTTTGTTTTTTTTTTTTTTTTTTTTTTTTTTTTTTTTTTTTTTTTTTTTTTTTCGTTTGGTTTTTTTTCGCAGTTTTTTTTTTTTGCTTCCAAGTTTTTTTTTTTTTTTTTTTTTGTGTCAAGCCACTTTCCCATAGTTTTTGATGCATATTTTTTTTTTTTTTTTTTTTTTTTTTTTTTTTTTTTTTTTTTTTTTTGTGGGTGCTTGTCTGAAACAGTTGGGCATGGCACCCTCATCTCCCCCAGACCCTTCGCAGTTTAGACTCTTTCTTGGGACATATAATCGAAAAGATTTTCTCAGAGTTAATCACAACAATCCTGGGATCCCCCACAGCAGCTCATAGACCATTTGGAAGGACGTAAGAGGCCCACATAAAAGTACTGGAGCACAAAAAAAAAAATAAACAAATTTATGTTTTTAAAAGAGAAGTCTATTTAAGGCCTCAGTCAAATGAACATTTTTAAATGTCTGAATGGCTGAGATTGGGCCTATGCCATATGTGTGTGGATATGCTGACTCTGTTTAGACGGGCCGGGATCGTCTGAGGAGCCCCTCTCCCAAAAACGCGCCTCCTGTGGAAGAACTTCTGTGCACACACGGATTTTTAAAACACCACAAATTTTTTTAAAAACACGTTTTAAAAAGAACAAAAATGATTGTATAATATTACATTAACCTTCATAGGCTCTGTTCCAACTTTGAAGCTTTTAAATTTAGATTATTATTTTATGAAATTAACACAAAGGTATATACTATATGTATACATACACAAAGATAAATTCCACATAATAACATTTTAAACTGAAAGGTTAAATGTTGTGTGTTTGAAAAGTCAAAGTATTTTTTCCATAAATCTCTCGGTTGGCAGGTTTGTCACTGCGTGTTATTCATGATTTACCTTGTATATTGAAACTGTAAACTAATTAATTTACCATTCCTGTTGGCAAGAACAATGGTTTGATTTATGTGCTTTGTTTTAAATTTTTATTGTTTTCATTGTTCTTCCATTATGTGTTTTTCGTACCCCCCTCTTAATTATCTCTTTAAGTATTGCTGAAAAAACAAAAAAAAAATGTGTATACCCGTTTTTCTAGATCAGTCAATGTTCCCAATGTTCATGTGTTCTGTAAAAAATCGCTCCTTACTCACCATGTGCTCTTTTTCAGTCCCCAGTCTAAAAGAGAGCAGAGCCTATTTAGTGAACCTGCAGACTCATTAAAAATAAAAATAAAAATAAAAAATAAAATATAATGTAGTCACTCTTTTTTTTGTTTGTGATACTGACGGTTTCTTTCATTTTACTTTTTAAAAAGGTTCATATTCCCTTCAACAATGATCTCAGCCTTGCATTTATTTTTTTCTTTGGATAAAACTGGGCTAGATTTTTATAAGGAAATTTTGTGATGAACTGTATTCTCAATTTGTAGAGTCCTCTCATCCACAGGATATTATGCCAACTCCGCAGGATACCCCAGTTTTTGACAATGCTATGTCTTTCAAGAAATATGATCGAGATTACCTTTACGAGGTACACAAGCTGGGTAATCATGAACACATGTCGTTCTGATACATTTCTAAGCGTCATTAAATATTATATGAGACATTTCATCTAATCATTACCTAATAATTTGGGGGAGACAAAACTTCCTGTTTGTAAAAAGGGGGCAGCAAGCAGGCCAACTCATCACGTCCCTGCTTCCCTCCAAAAATCTAAAGCCTTTCTCCACTGGCTCGTTGGGATTAGACAGGTCCAGGAAATAAACTCTGTGACCAACAAAAGTTTATGATTCTTAGACATTTTAATCAATATAATCTTTTACAAATCAACACAACCTTTATGTGTGTTTTGAAGCCTAAAATCTATCTCTCACTAGCCCACTTTGGTTTTGCCATTTTCCTGCAGCCTGCACCTTTACGTTTTTACTCTACTGCCAGGCTTTCTCATTTTCGTTTCAATGATCCTTTTCTGACGATATCTGTATATAGCTCCATCAGTGGTCCACACAGTAACACAACATCCTATGGGCCTCTTTTATGGACCACACCAGCATAAATGAATTAAGTGATTGCGATAGGAATGTGTCCTGCATACTCCATGAAATGTATGAAAAAATGTTGATATTCTACAAGGAAACGTCACTGATGGGGGTAGACGTTTTACTTTTTAGTTTACGGTCAGAAAAAGCAATGTCTTTAGACATTTATGTTTAAATGCTGCACCCTGCTGGTGACCTTCTGTGTGGTTATGACGTACTGTTTGGTCAGTGAATTGAGACGATCTGTTTCATCAGGAACTTACACTTATGCTCCCCACCCAGCAAGCTCCTGCAATTACGGTTTTACAGAACATGGGAGCGCTACCTGAACCCAGACCACATTGCCACGCCACGCTCATGCAAGTTTTGTTTGGTTAACGCCTCTGCCCTTTAGTATCTGGTGGGAAGCATCTATGCTGGTACTGTACCCACGTTCATCTGGCATCTTGACGTCTGTAAGATGTCATGTTGCATAACACAATCTGAAAACCAAAACTCCTTAACAGACATGTCAAATGTCTATCGCAACTTGAGAAGCTGATCGGCCAGAACGGTCCTGTAGATGGTATTCGCACGATGACCAAACTTTCTAAAAAATACATCTTGGCAGACGTCAATATACTCTCAGTGATGTACGCGTGCTATCAGGGATCTTTTTCATGCACGGTGGTGACTGTTTGTATCCAGTAGCTACTTGAATGGAAAAGCCCCAAAACTCAGACAGCTGTTTCAAGATTTAAATGACCAATAAAATCTAACAACAATGGCATCACACATTTGGATCATATGCAAAAAAAAAAAAAAGATTACTACAACCACCATAGTGATCATGGACCTTTTTCACATTTCTGCGGTTTCTCAGCAGCAGAAGTCCTCCGCATCGAGATGGTCTCACTTCGACGAACAGTGAATGGGAGGAGTACCACAAATACAGTTTTTTGCATTCCCATTTGCTCAAATAGCAAAAGAAAAAGCACCATGATGTGTGTTTGCAACGACTTGACACACACAAACCGGGGAAAACAATGGCAGGCGTGAGGACACGAGTGACAGCGAGTAGGTCAGTATCACATCGCCTACGCCGAGAGATGCAAGATCACGTGTGCTTATACTCTGTGAGGCCTAAAGCATAGAGAGACACCTCTTACATTCACACGATTATAATTAGTGTAAGGCAATAGAGATACCAACAGTACAAAATTGGTGTGGTCAAAATAATATATATAAAAAAATAATTAATTCTATGCCCCCCAAAATCAGGATTAGAAATATTAAGATCATAAGATCCTGTTCATGAAAAAAATTTTGTAACATTTGCTACTAGGTAAATGTCATCAAAAAATGTAGGTTGTTTGATTATGTATTATGGCAGTGGGTGGCGGGGGGGGGGAAAGAACTTCAGTATGTTTGGACAACTTTAAAAAGGCGTTTTTCATCAATATTTAGACATTCAGGCTTGACCAACAGATGAACACAACCACGTCACATATCCTTCTTCTGCTTACTACATAGTTGTATCTCCAACGCCAAACGATTGCTTAAACTATCGTAACAAACCAGACATTAATGGAAAGCTGATTTAGTTCAGCTTTTAGCTATGTACAAATCATGGAGCGTGAAATGAACCCTTGTTGGATAAGATCAACCACCAACATCTATAACGAGGGAAGCAAGATCCCCTTGAAACTTAGTGAGTCTCAGTTTGGATAAACCTCAGTGATGAAAACTCTCAGTGGTCTGTTATACTCTGAGCCCATTGAAGTACTTATGACCTATGTAGAAGCTATTTGACGAATTAGCCCACACTATTTAGACAAGCGGCAAAGTTGCACAGCATTTGGTGTGTTTTAAGTTTGGACGCGATGATTGAAATTTCTGGATGTCACTTTACATTTTACATCTGGCAAAAGGTAGGGGGGGCTTCACGATTAATCGCAAAAAACGCGATAAATATGTCTATTTGTCATGCGCATTTAGTCAGTAAAGCTGGTTCTGTTGTTGATTAGCAGTAAATCTCGTCCATCACCTGCTTCTATCAGATGGAGCAGGCGTTTACTACGCATGTCGAGAGAGCCATAGTTCTATATGCAAAATCGGTCGTGGCAGTATCACTTAATCTCAGACGAGATATAATTGTAGGGATTATGAAATCAGTGAAATTGTTCGCAATAATGACAGCTGTTTGCTTAATCCTTCTCAGTAAACTACGGCTCTGTGTAGTAAATGCTACTCCATCTGAGAGCTCGTGCAAAATACCAGTCATTTAATAAAATATTTTTAACTCCAAATTCCTTCATAAGCATCAGTCGAGAGTGTTTAAAATAAATCCTTCTGTTGTAATTTGATGATGTGGCTTCTTAAACAGAACAAATTAAGGAACACAATATTTATTGTATACTAAGCAGTGATAAAGGCTATGTCCGCTTTAGCTTTTCATTATAGATATACTTTTTTTATGATGAAAATTATAATAGCACTGTGACTCAGATAAACCGTATCTATTGCCGTGGTCGTCGTGTGTTTATTAGTCAAGTGAATTACAATAAAAAAACAGTTAAATCTTCTGTTTATAGAGATACTGTTTTATGATGAAAATTATAATAAGAACTCAGATAAACCGTATATTGCCGTGGTCGTGTGTTTATTAGTCACGTTTTATCAATAAAAACAGTTAAATCTTCTGTTTATTCAGCTGCATTTCCTCAGTGGATCCTTCTTCTTTTGGGCATATTTTGGATTTTTCAGCAGCGGAGAGCGCCCTCTGGGCTTTGGATGGAGATTTTACTGCTGATCACAGAACCGTTCTTCACTGAAAGATTACGCATGACAATCGCGAGCTTCTGCCTAATTGTGATTGTATTTTTGCCCTTTTGCGATTGTTTAATTTCGATGAATTGTGCAGCCCTAGGCGAAAAAACTTCGGCCATTTTTGTTTTCATAAACAACCGATAGCACCTTTGTTGACTTACTTCTTCGTAAACTTTTTCTGCATCCATCACAAACAAGCATCAGAAGCAAAAAAACTCATGGTGTTGGTTTATCTAAAATCACACCAAAGTCTTCAAAACTGTTAAGCTTTAAAAACATTAACCCAAAGGGTCTTCATTATTTCTTTAATTAAACATGTGATGTCAAACACACAGACTTCAAAGAAGGTGTGAAATGTACGGGGGGGGGCAATTCAAGTGCTAAAACATCTACAACCTGTTTCATATAAATCATGCTTGTACCTTATATATATATATATCTATATAATATATATTATATATATATATATATATATATAGTATATATATAGTATAGATATATGTTGTGGCTGTGTCATCATCACCATCAGCTGTGTGCTCATGGACAGTGCGAAATACAATCATTAGGGCACATTGGGGCTACAGCAAGTTGGCCTGGGATGGACACTCATTTTTGGCGAGAGAGTCCCGGTCTACCAGCCACACCATAAACCCCAAAAGCTGTCAATTATGAGATAGTATTTACAACATTTTCTCACTTACAAACATACTTAAATATATAACCAATACAGATCATTTATTATTATTATTATTATGCATAGTAACATTAATGAATGACAGTCATACTTCTTTACAATTATAATTCGTCTTTGTCCTGGTGGACTGGTATAATTGTACTGTGTAATATCTATATATAGATTTGACAATTCAGAATGGCCTTTTCATGGGCACTATCTAGTAGTAAACAATTTATTCATGTTCTTCTGTGATCAACGCTGAATCTTTGCAGGCATAATTACTACTCTGGGCTCACCATGTCAGCATGCTCCTATCAGAAATCATTACTAATATAATTGCTGATTTGCTCGAAAAACATTTCTGATTATTATTAGTGGTTGCAACTGTTGTGCTAGTTTCCCCTTCCCACAAATTTTTGTCGTTGCGACAATGGTGATATATGCACCATTGCAGTCCTAGATTTAATGATTTTAAATATATAATACTTTTATTCGAACAATGTTGCATTAAATTGATTTAAAGGGTGACATATGTCATGTAGCAAAATCTTTAGTTGGGCTGTAATCAGGGTTCGTCCGTTGCATCTACCAAGCCCCAAGGACAAACCGGAAAAAGATTAACCCACATAAGAAGCATTTTGGTTTTGGGTAAGTCCTTTTTCGTTCCAGGTGGTCTGAAAACAAACAAGTGTCGTGATTCGCTGCTTCCCCTATGAACTCGTCAAAGCGGGATCATCATTATAATTTACGGCAAACCACGCTTAATCTTGTAAGTGTAGCGTAGCCTCTCAATCAATTAGGAATGTCGTGGAAAAGTTCGTTACTTTCAGTAATTCAGCTCCAATTGTGAAACTATGTGTACTTAAGATAAATTTCAATGGCAGACTCGACTTTGAAGTTAGATTTAAGTTCTTTGGTTTCTTTTAAATTGTGATGTCAATTTTGAGCTAACATTTACCATAAAACCGGCGTTCACCAATTCACTTATCTCCAACAAAGTTAGATGATCAACAAATTATTATAACTTCATAAGACAAAAAAAAAAAATAATTGTGAATTTTTGAGCTTCTGGAAGTCTGTAGCTTTACCGTGCATACACATGTTAGCTCAACTCTTGGTAGGGGCTGCCTCTTGCTTTAATTTACTAGTGCGTCAATTAATCCGGCGTGGCCTGGAGTTGCTCAGTTTTTGTGGCACCCTGGGGGGGCTGAGGTGGTATGGAAGGCCCAGGTTTCGTTGACCGTCGCCTTCAGCTCATCTGGGCATTTGTTGGTCTCCATTGTTTTCTCATTTCTTTCCGCCCTTGACATATACCCTGCCTGAGGTCCTCTATGGGTGTTCATGTCTGGTGATTTTGCTGGCCATTTCAAGTACACCAACACCACTCGGTCATCATTAAAAACCAACTCTTTGCGTCTTTTGGCGTGTGTGTGGCCAGGGGCGCAAAATCGGCTGCTGGAAAATTATAAGTCAACATTCATCTTTCAAAAGCCCGGACTATCAAGATCAGTCAGAAGGAAGCATGAATAAGAAGAGTGGCTTTCACAAAATTTCTTGGTAACATGGGTGACGTGACGCATGTTGTTCAAAAAGCACAAATACGTCGGCCAACTACCTACAGATGACATTGCACGACCCCAACGTCAAAAACCCATCAGCGTGGAAACTTAATGACTTAATCACTTCAAGGGCAACTTGGGCTATGAAGCTTTCTCCAACCCCTCCTCCAGACTCTAGGGACCTTGCTTGGTTTCACAAAAGAAGTATGAATGTTATTTGAACTTTCTCTGATCATCTGAACAAGAGCGACCGTTCTCTTGGACCTTGGGGGGGGCTAGCTATAGGTGGTTCAAACACGCTTATTTGCCGGGCAGTGTCTTTCTTCTTTATATTTGCTCGTCAAGTTTTGAGACTTGCCCGGACTGACGTTGTCTGTGGTTCAGGAGTGGCGCTTAACCGAAGAGGAATACCGAACAAACTGTAGCCAACTACGCGTCTCGACTATATGCGTCTGTTGTGTTTGGTATGTTGTCTCTTTGAAGCCTTTGTTGCGCAATCCTCACTCGGCATTCTTGTGAAGTTCAGCCTCGAAATTCTTGCAATCTCTCTGTTGCTGTCAGGCTTGACATTATCACTCATGTCAATTAACTGGGCGGTTGTCCAATGTCGGTGTTCTTTGGTGGCTAATCTCTCAACTTCAACCACGATTTCCTTCTATGTGGCACATCCACTGCAACATTCTGTTTGCTACGTATTGATGGGTAAGAATAAAATTACTCATTAATGACGCATTGCCTTCTGTTGGCTAATGAGGTGTTTACCGTGACAACTTATCCCTCCTTGTGATGGGTGTCATGATTGTCTATACTGGACAATCTGTCAGTATCATGTCGTCTTCCCTATGATTGTGTAGCGCTTAGTGAATTGGCGCAAACCGAAGTACAATTTTGTGATATGGCTCTAAGGAAACCTTTGGGCAGGTGTTTTAAGTTGATTAGCTGATTGGCTACTGTCACTCATCTTCTATAACATTTGTTGACACGCTTTGACTATAATATCGGAATTCCTGGGTCACTCTAAATTTTCCCTTGTGAACAGCGCCGACAGTCACAGACAAGGAAGTAATATGACACATACACAGTGTGCTGAAACGAATAACATGCGCGACCTGTTTGTTGGGCTGTTCTACTTGAGGTCTTATTCGTGTGAGGTCCTGGAGACGGTCACACCTATGAATGCGATGAGCCATGGACAAGGGGTATCCTGGGCGCGGGTTAGCAAGGCGAGTTTTGTTCCTTTTTTTTCGGAGTGTTTTTTTGGTGTGTCTTTATCTGTCGTTTGTCCCGGTAACATACCGCACATTTGCATGCTGGAAAGGGGCAACTGCAAAAAAACATGATTAACTGTGCAGGTGTTAACCACAAAAGTCAGCTAGCAACGGCATAGTATGATTCTTCGTTGTGACAAAGTAGATCACATGCAAGAGACATCACTAAACGAACAGTGTACGAGGAGGGGGACAAAGACAATCAGTTTACTATACACATAATGACACAGGGGTCTTTAGTGCTCCCGTGCGCTGGAAATCGTTTGAAGTCAGGGAATTACTACAAAAAGAGAGGGGCAGAGGGGAACAGCCAGATGTGGCTGTTTACAGAGACCATCAAGCATGTGGAGAGTAAGTACGGATACGTAGGGACAGAAAACGTCACGCTAGGCCGACAGATTAGGCACGCCATAAATGTAGAATGGTGAGGTCCATGTCGTACGATTTATATGCAAAATGGCACAGAAGGCTAAAAGGGAGTCACAGTGGTGGTGGCGAGCAGACAATGCATAAAGCTCCAACGATACGGTACATTGACTTAGTGCGCTACAAACAGTCAGATGCTCACAACATATGGATTTTCATTAAAACACTACGGCGAGAGAGAGAAAAAAACATCAATAGACATAAGCAAAAGAAGGAACTAGACAAAATGGCTGTGTGTAGACAAAGCAGAAGGTGATTGAATTTAATTGCTTTACTTACAGTGAGTGTATAAGAATAAATTGTTATTAGACTAAACTAATTAGCAGACATTTTGATTCATTGTCAATACTACTACGACTAACATTGATGGCATCACCACACTACTTCCAGTATATATCCTTTTCATTACCAATCGTGGGGGGGGTGTTGCGATGAAGTATTTTTAAACTGTTGTTGAGGATCTAGCCGGCATTGTTAACACCTTCGCTCGCAGGGAACAGCGATTCCAAAGCACGCAACACCTTTGATTTGATGGGGGTCGTCTTCTTAGGGTATAAATATGGTTCTACAATATGGTATCAATTAAACATACATATTGTCCCGTAACCATATCTAAGAATCGTGTAATTTCGGTGTGTCTGTACGAAGCTGAACAGAGCTTGCAAGAACTTGAGGGAGGATATGCTTGTCTTGCCTTATTACACAACAGTTTTAGGTCACAGATAGCAAAGCTATTACATGCGACTACCAAATCGGAGTGAAATTTTAATGTTTTCAGCAAGTGGAAGCACAAGGATTCCATTGGGTATTATCATGGAGAATATGTAATTAGTTACTGATGACCTTTTTTGAAGTCCGAAAAACTGGAGTAGTTCTAGAGATTTATAATGTATTGTCCCCAGATTTCTATTCATATGTTAAATATGGAGTGATGAAGAGAACTGTACAATATAGATACTGGCACTGTTGTTTCAAAATATATTGCAATTTTATTAGAAAAGTGCAATTGTGTTTGGGAGATATTATCTTTTGAAACAGTTTGGATATGGGATAGTGCCCCCATAGATGAGTGCCAATTTTATACGATCGGAAGCCAATCACTCCTAAACACTTTAATTTGAATGAACGCCGTTTGTCTAACAAACTGATTTTGTTTGAGATAAATTAAAGGACTAATTTGAGAGTCCGATACCCAGCTCACACCTAGTTTGTGACAGTATTCCTCTACAGGTCTCCACTTACCGCGCTCAAACAACTAACACCTGTCCAGATTGTGACCTGAGCAATAAACATTTGTGTCGTCAGCAAACAAGACATAACCTGATAGTACATTCAGACACCTTACAAATGTCAGTTATATAGAGCAAAAATAACTTAAGGTCCACCCAAACCCGAGCCTTGTGGAACTCCACAACTTAGTTCTCTCTCCCTCTGCAATTTAGAATCTAGCACACCAGTTTATATGTACATACTGAAGCCTCTCCGTTAAGTACTTTTCAACGCCCAGAATGTGCTATCACCCCTAAAACACACACTTCTGCGAAAATTTATAGTAATAAAAACATATGTGGGATCTATTGGTGTCCCGCAGGGCTTTTTCCTGTAAATCTAAAAAAATTCCAACTGTGTCGTACTGGTTTTTTGACACTTTTTATTGTCTTGTGTAATATTTTTCAACTAATTAATACAACTTGCCATGTTGTTGTGGACCTATTGGTGTGGCCTCTAAACCCACATTGAGGTTTCCGTTAAATATAGATTATTTTAAATTTCTATATATATTTATCCATCCTTTTAACAATAACTTTTGCTAGTATTATTGGAGAATTGAGTACGGCGCAAGACATGGGTTCTCATATAATTAGAAAACAAATGGTTGTACACGCATCTTTATATAACGGAAGAACTTTGGCTATTTTTTCATTTCATTTGGAAAAATACATAGTTTTACTATGACTGGTTACAAAATGAAGGTAAATTGCTGAACAATATTATAAATAAGCATTATTATTTCCTAACATTCCCTTAAGCTATAACACTATCCAATCCTAAACCCTATTTTTCTATGCGACCCGATTTTTTTTCCTTTGAAATAGCTCACAATTTTTAATATTTGCATTTTGCGTTAGTTGGACTTAGAAAAAAAATAGTTTAAGCTCGGTTGTGGATAGAATTGATGTAACTTTTTTGGATTTATTTTTGTTGATGACACTAATTTTATTTTTGCTAAATTAATAAACGCAATTTTGATAACAACATATGCATTAGACTCATTTAGGATCAATTTGCCTTATATAAGTGTATAATACCTCTTATCTTTAATAAAGCTATTTGGATAAACTCACAATACTCAATACGCACGCCTTATATTTAGTGTGGCCAATGCACGCGAGACGGTGTTTAGGGGACCAAAACAACACCTAATTGTAAATACCAACGTAGGCGTGAATTTTTTCTTCCTTGGCCGCAAGTTCTATGGCAAGCCCATAGAAGGAAAGACGACTCTGAACGGACCACTAAACCCATAGAACAGAAACCTTAAACTTTAACACCCACTATAAAGAAGACAAATAAGAGTACACAATGGAAGAGCCGGCAAACAGAACCTTCCTGAAAAAAACAAACAAAAAGCAGGGAGAATAAAAGAAAAAGAAACTCTACCTAACCGCTTAAAGAAAAAAAAACCAAAAAACTGGGCTTGCGGAAAAATTGTGAAATTTGGCAACAATGGTAGAGGACAGTGTCAAATTAACCATCAGCATCTGGAGTCTCCCTAACTCCCCTCCGACCTCTCTTGCACCCACCACTTGTCCAAATTAAATTCTTTATGCTAATAACTTTGAAATCGTAAAGTCCCAAGAAGGAAAATTCTTTTTTGGGGGGGGGGGGGGGGGGGGGGGGGGGGGGCCTCTGAATCCCCTTGGCTCATGCCGGGGAGTCGAATGGACGTCGCAAAATCACGAAACTCGGCAAGTTTTAGTTTTTCCGCTATTTTCAAATTGTTCGCTAAAACTACTATCTTTTTCGAACATCGTCCAACGGGGTTAGTCCGATTTTCCACGAAAAATTGGCTCAGATCCTGCTATGCCAGATGATTGGCGGGCAAAAAAGATTATGGAATTCAAGTTTGATTCTTAAACACAATCGTTCTCGAATACTCAGCACAAATACCAAAAATTTCTATTCTTCTTCTCTAGAACAAAAGTCAGGGCAAAATTGGCTTTGGTGAGGCCTGATAATCTGCATCAACGTTTGGGCATATTTATACTGGCACAACTTGGTGTGGTGTTAAAAATAACAGCATGACTCGACTGCGACTACCTGCACGTGTTTCGGATGTATCACGGCGCCGATCCGCAAGTGGTCAGGAGAGATTGACAATATGCATAGTTTTGCTATTAAACTCCAATTTATTATCGCTAATTCAATCGCTTTCCCGCCTGTCAGCCTATTTAGGTGTGTCGGGCCATTTTTGAATTATGTATTTAGAATGCTGTAATTTTTTGAAAGCGTCATTATCTGTAATCGTTACGAAAATACATTACAAAATAAATCTTCGGCTCCATGCCTTGCTGAAGGTCTCTCATAATTTGTGGCTATGCAAGGGCTCACCATGTGGGGTCCAAAAGTTATGGATAAATTTTTGAAAACATGCTAATCACTTTTTGCTTACATTATGCCTATTGTCACGCGGACACTGATGTCTGATAGTTAGTGGATGGATCATGGGCTCTAGCAAGCGCCGATACTACCATTTTAAGCCAATCTTTGCTGAACTTCCTGGCGGCACCATTGGGAATTCATGTTGACAACCTACTTTTTCGAAGTGACTGACCTCCGTCCTTAGTACGCTAGTATCCAAAGTTGTGGGTCTTCGATTGTCAGCCAAATTTTGCTTCTCCTCGCGGATCATCTTCATTACAAGCTGGCAAACATCCTTTATGATTTCTCTTGTTTTATGACAACACGCAACAGTCTTTTTTTCGTTTTAGTCCGTGGCATGATGCCAACTGTTTGCTGAAAAGATACCAAACTGCAGCCGAGAGAGCTTGTATCTCTGTAAAGGTTTTGACATATGAACAACATTGCAACGCATTAACCCCTCTCATTAATCCTCGGTAATTATAAAATTTTTCCCCAAACATACTACTAACTTTTGATTCGCATTAAGGCTGGATTTGTAAATGAAACTGTGCTCGAGCAAATATTCACTTGGGTCATGATCCGACAACAGACGATATCATTTTTTCTAGTAGGATTATCGAACTCCCCTGTACGCCATTTTTGATTTATGTTGAAAATCCTACTTACTTTTTCCTAACTCCTCTCCTTCATCACTGTTGGTACCGATTTTGTCATTATATCAAAATCGAGTCAGAGTCACTTCAGACTGGTGCTGACCAAAAAGTTATGCATTTCATGTCGATTGACAATATATAAACCTTCTTTCATAGCAGCGCACCTTAGTTACAGATTTTATAGGCATCGTTCGCAAATATGGTTCTGAGGCTCACTATTCTCTCTGCAACGTCGGTTGACCTATATTTGCCGCAAACTTTTGTGATGGTGTCAATTGTCCTCCTCAGACTACGACCCTCGAGACATCCCACCGTTTGAGGGTTCACAGCATTTGGTAATCAAGCGCGCCAGCCTCTGTGGTCCACGAGCTAATGTAAACCATTCATTAACCATGTATAAATTATCATTTATAAAATGCTAATATAACTTTTAATTGCTATTAGTCTTATTGCAATGGACTCTCATCTTCACAATATTCTGGTGGCTATGTCCAGTACAACATAGCATTAAGCCAAATATGCCGAATAAAAAAAAAAAAAAAAGAGTAAGCTTGACTTCCTTTCCGCAACACGCCCCCGGCGCCTCATTTTGTACATTTATGTTGAATCAACCTAAGTCTTTTTTTTCGATACTTCTCCACTCAATCGGTTGGTGGAAGGTGATCCTCACAGATGATCTTCAGGACTGTGCTGACTAAAAGTTATGGATTTGTGTTGATTACACAAAAACCGTTTTCACCGCATACCACAGCAACCGAATTTGAGGCATGATGCCAAAATGGCAGCTTGTAGCTGTATCCCTCGGTCGTGCTTTGTGCTATTGGCATACGTTGTGTGTTCATTGTAAACTGCTTTGTGGTGTCAATTGTGCAGCAACTCCACAACAGAAGCACATCCACAGTTCGCGATTTGATAAGCAGGCGCTCTAGACCCTACCTATTGATCACGACTACAGAACGATAAATCACGCATTCGGTAACTACGTTCGGTGTACCATGCCAACGATCTCGCTTTCACATTGTACTACTGGATCTACATACCATCCAATAAATCACTTCTGAGTGGGCTATGATCTGTGGTTTTGAGTGTGCATATGGTCTGGTTGCCCAGTTCGCGTCATGACACACTAGGCACCCTCAATCTCTAAAATCTGTTTGCTTGTGTCCCGCGTTACTTTGCTGGCATTGCACCCTGAAAGTCGTATCTTGCATTGTCCTGGATGGCTCCATGCCATTCTAGCGCTCCTCCAACTTGCCTCTGGTGTGCTTGGCCCCTAATTGCTGCTTGCAGCTATATTTTCTTTAATGTAGTCACTATTTAGCACTTTCCATGTTCCTTGTATATTTTGTTTATTTCTATCAAAATTTTGTATAGTATTCTTTTTTTTTCACTGTTTCTAATTATATTTACCAATTTATTCTTATATTCTTTATATTTTATTTTCAGCATCCTCTTGTTCTAGATTTCAGAAATTTTCTGTACAATATATTTTTTCCTCTTACATGCTTTTATGATACCTTTAGTAAACCAAGGTTTCTGTATTTTATGATTGACTTTGATTGCTTTAAGGGACAGCATTTATCGTAAATGTTTAATATTTTTTTCCAGAAAATATCATAATCCTCATTTGGGTTTTTCATAACTATAGACATCATCCCAATTTTGCCTGCCCAGTTTCCTCTTTAAATACTTCTTAATACTTACTTTTCTTTTCTTTCGTTAATTCTAATCTGGTGTTCTATGTCTCACAATTCTGGACGCATATGTGTTGACCTGGGAAGACTGCAAAAACAGTAGATTAGTAATTACGTTTAATTAGTTGCAAAGAAGTTACTTGACATAATCTAAATCAGTTTTAATCTACAAATGAATATTGTGTTCGTAATACCATATTTCAAAGCAAGAGTCCAATTTTTACTTGATTTGATTAGATGCATAATGGGTGCTACGATTAAATCACAATTAAATTTTTGAGTACACTACAATGTAAACGGTATCTAGTATCCTTCTTCTCCTTGGTTTCCTTGATTATGGATTTGTTTCCTGTTTCTGCTGTTGATTCTGCAAAAAAAAAAAAAAAAGCCCGTAAAGAACAAATACATCATTGCACTGTGATAAATGAAACAAATCTGTCTTTAATTACAGATCTGAACACTTACTGTATTCAGATGTTCTAAAAACTTTTTAAAATTAATTAAAACCACCCATTTATCAGTTACTTTCACACACCGTTGATGATCAGCTCTACAGTCTTCTGTTCAGATGAAGGCGTGATATAGCAGCTATATGTTTTTCCTGCATCAGTGTGTTGAAGATTGTTGAGTTTGATGGAGAAGTTTCGTCTCAGATACTCAGGCAGGAAACTTTCGGCTCTGTTTTTGTACTCTTGGTCCTGTAACACTACTGAATCTTTCACCCTTGACTATATCATACCAATCTTGCTGCCATTGTGGTGTCTCTCCAGTGCACATTAATGTCTTGAAGTTTAAGATAATGTTCAGTTGAAGAACACGGCCAGAACAACAGAACCATCCAATCAATGGCCTCTTACTGGTTCCTGCTGTAGATACTACTCTAAAAAAAACACATACTTTAACTGTGTAAACATCAAAGGTCTGCATTAATACAGTATCATGTTAATATTTGCAACTGGATTTAACTGAAATGTAGTTGTTTTGTTCTCACACCTTTTGGTTTATGACCACCGAAAGTAAGACAGCGATGAAGCAGCGCAACTGGGCATGAAACAGAAGAAAAAACAAAATCAGTAGATCATGGGCACTAGTAGTGAGAATCATGAGTTTAATTCCCACAGGGGATAAAGAATATGTACGCATATTTTTAAACAATATATATATATAAAGTATTCTTCACCAGCAATGAGTACACCCCTACCTCACATTTTTGTAAATATTTTATTATATTTTTTCATGTGACAACACTGAAGAAAATGACCTTTTGCTACAATGTAAAGTCAGGTGAGTGTAGAGCTTGTATAAACAGTGTAAAATATGCTGTCGTGGCCCTCAAAATAATCTCACACACCACCGCCGCCCAAATGTTGTAAATTACCATACTGGCCAAAAAGTGAGTGCACAAGTGAGTGCCCGTAAGGAAAAATGTCCACAATTGTGGTCCCCAAGTGTTGTTGAGTTCTTATGCCCCTCCCCCATTTTTTTGGTTGTTGAACCAGCCTAAATATGTTGACGCGCCCTGTTGAGAGCAAAGCTGAGACACTCGCCTACTCTTGACATTTGTAGTGCTAAATCGTATTTGCAAAAATGTGCAGGCGCGTTGTCACTCCCACTATTGTGAGATCTATTGTTCCCAATCTAATCTGTCCCCCATAGTATCCATCCTCTGCAAACTATCTTCCCATGTCGTCTCCCCCAATAACTACAGACATATTGATTGACATCTGTTTCATACTAGACGTAACAGTTTTATGGCTATGTTTGATCCCAAGCCGTCCCATGAATACTGTAATAATAATATGAATATATAGTATTATATATATATATTTCTATAATATATAAATACGTATATTATATATATATAGATGGTGTAATACTACACGTGTAACACACTTTAATGAACCCACACATTACTCTACCTATTAACTCTACCTTTTCGGTATTCAACGCTAGGGGCTATGCCCGTGCATACGTTAAAGAAGCAGATATGGCTGTGGTATGTAGTACACTTATAAAGCAAAATTTAATGTCTCTAGTGCTGATGTCCTCTGGCCACTTTATTTTAGATTCCATTAATTGCACCTAGACACGAACGCTAAGCTGGCCACCTTGACCAACTGAAACACCACGTTATCTAAGCGTAGGTAATAAGGGCACAAGAATGTGATGTTAAATGAAGGCAAGAGCTCACATAGTTACGGATAGTTAGCTTAGCTAATGAGAAGTTGTGTGTATTAGTTCTGACCTAAGTTTGTTTGAGCGATTATAATAAACAAGTGTCACTACTCACTATATGCCTACAATCCCTGAAAAAAAAAAGGATATAGACTGTGCTGGCGTTACATCACTCAGCCTGTTTTAAATAAGGCAAAGACGTAAGGCAACTCCTTGCAGATTTTATGGGGTCCTAGAATCATTATTTGAAGGCACTATCCCAAAGGACTTTGTGCAAGTTTTAAGCAAAATATGATGTAGCTATCCACTTTCGTTAAATGCGTTGAGTCAAGAGGGAAGTCCAATCTTACCATTGACGCCTCCGGACAGTATTACAACATATATACCATACCATTGCATTCCTACTGTCATAACTAGACAAATCACAGGACTAACATCAATAGAGCAAGCTGAGAACGAAGTCTGCCAGCACAACGAGACATTGTCAAGAGCTGATGATCTTAGCAAGAATTGCCTTATGGTATATCTTTGCTAGACATGACAGAATAATGAATTTTGTGCGGCGCCGTGCTATTTGGCCTGATGTACTAACCCTTGTTAATAATGGAAGTAAAATGCTACATACATGTATTAATGATACTTTGTGAAACCATATAACATAGGAACTAAGGCTAGTTGCAGATAACGGAGCACACGCCAACGTAAGGGCCTGGGGCTGTTACATGTGTTTGCCCAAATAACATTTCATTCAGCATTCATTCCACCTACCTGATGCATCATTGGTGCCGCATACTAATATTACTATGTTTTATATTTAAATTTTATCGCGATCTAGATAATGTCCTGAAATATTAAATTAATTGTGTTTTTTAAAACCAAACGAAGTGATCGAAACACGCTTCCGTGGGTCATGTATGCACGATGCGTGGCGTAATTGGATGACATCAGACGTAAGTATGAGACGTCCTACTGGGCACCCACCACGTGAACGATCAATGGGGGAATGCGCAGCAATATTTCTTAATCATACTCAAATGAACTTAAGTATTTTCAATACACCTGAAGACAGAAGTTGACTTTTGCAAGCATTTCACATGTACTCTTCAACTTCTACAGAGTTTCTGCCATTCTTCACTGTGTATCGAATGATGATCTGTCTGTCGGCTCAAGTTCCGTCAAAACTGCTTTCGTTTTTCAGTTTTTCATGATTAATTGATCTTTTTTGTTAGATACAAAAATATGTGGGTCCGTTTAATGCTGAACAATCGGGACATTACCTGTTTCCACCAGTGTATTAGCCATTAAAGAATATAGCAAGTTTATATATATATATATATATCTTTCTATATGTAATATATTAGTAAATATTTCTAACATATATATATATATATAGTTTTTTTTTTTCTTAAACAAAATCTGTTAATGATATACCCCTATCATACTAACTGCAATGTTTATATCTCTGTTTGTTGTGTAGGGGTTTGGGTCAACCACGGCTGGACATTGTGCGGCCAATTTGACATTTTTGTTTTTGTAACAGCCCATATCCTCACTATCTCGTGGGGCATTCTGGCATTAAAAGTTCTCACTCTTTTCTTTTTTACTGGAAGACTGTGCGACCTTATTCCCTACACGTTTATTCTGTTGAAGTGCCACCATGCCCCAGGTACATCAATTGATTTTTGTTCGTCTAATTTTGTATCTTATGAGCCCTTTCCCATTTTTCTTCTCTCGTCCCTTCACCATGCGTATGCGCCCAGCTCCTTCCACTATTCTTACCATCATGCCTCTGAGTAATACTCTTTGGCTTCTGTCATGTGAACCACACGCACTCTGCTTCATGTCTTATTCCTGCAAGTCTGCCAGTCTGTGTCATGTCTTGACCTTCAGTTTGTTTGGCCAACCATGTGTTGAAAAGACCGGAATAGGCTCGCGCCGAGGAGGCCTTCCCCAGTCCACAGTTTCCTTGGTGACTTGCCGCGGCCTACGCCCACGCGCGTACGCTGCACACCCCTCCTTCTGTTTTTCCCTTAGACCCTGCCTTTCCCTGTGTTTCTTACACCCCCTACACACCCGACTCGCCCTCGTTGTTTTCCCGTTCAAACAATCTTTTGCTTTCCGACTTACACCCCGTTCTTTCTCTCCCTGTCGCGATTATTTATAGCAGTTATTGTTTTCTGCTCACTCCCCTTTTCCTCTGCTCCATATCTGGGTTCAGCGCCAGACCCGGTCTGGCTCCTAGTGTCAGTCACTACACTTGTGTCTTCCTCCTGTACCGCTGCCCCCGGTGCTGTTCCCCCCCGGCTGCTGTCCCTTGCTTGTCACAATTTGTTTGTAGGCGCGTTCGCTGGTTTTTATGTTTTATCTCGAAGCTGTTTGCTGTGAGTTTCTCGGCAGTTCGGGGGTTTTGAACCCCCACCCCCAAGCACTTTACCTTCCGGTTCCCATTACCCTTTCCTTGAACTTATCCCTTGGCTAACGATATATTTACTCTATATATATATATATCTCTCTCTAGTAGATCATCTCTACGATGCTCTCCTTATATATATCGCTTACTGATAGAGAGACCCCACACACACACCGACCTCCCCCCCCCGGGTCCACCCGCATGTGTCCACGGACTGCGACATGGTACCGCAGCCCCTCGTGCGCTCATATATAACCTGTCATTGGCGGCGGGCACACCATGGGTGTTCAACAAGGAAACACACAAAACCACATAGGACGTCGCAATAACACTGCGTGTGTTGAGTACACTACATTTGTAGGAAGTGCGCTAGACTCTGTGGTGTGCGGCGAGGCCGGGGGGCGATGTTCCGTAACGGGCGAGCGCAGAGTGGAGCACACGGGTTGGGGGAGCCTCGCCGCCCTGTTCCCAAAGGGCTTTTTGGTCACCCCGGGCATTGCATCGCGGATGGGAGGCGATGTTAGCGTGCGCCCACCTGCTGCGCAAGGGGCATGGCACGCCAGTGCCGCGGTTTCCCCACACCGGATCCCCGCCGGGCGGTTGTCGAAGAAATGCACCTGAACTCCCTCTGATGGACTATAATCTATGTAGATTACTAAGGTAACTATTCTCTAACCGCACATGTGTTCATACGTTGTAACTGAACGCGCCGCTACCGCCAAGGGGACTCCCCCCAGACCCAGGGTCATAAATGTGTGTGTGTCGGCCACTGGGAGGGGCCACAATGTAACCCCCCCAGCCTGACAACAACGCCCTCACCTGCCAGTGCGTGTTCGTGTTGTTTTATGTTGTGGGCTCACCACTGTCTGGGTTCCCCACTTCAGCACGCTCTGTCCCCCATTCCCCCGCTCTCGGTTTGTCTGCAGACAAACGGGACAGTGCTGTTCCGCGACGGGAAGAGGCGCATCTGATGAGCGGAGCGCACCTCGAGTTCTAGCGAATGTTGATCAGACCAGCCGAGCAAGTGCGGGGGCTGCTATCTCATTTGTAACGGCATTGTTTTTCTGTTCATCAACCTCCCTCGACTGTCGATGCTTCCACTTATTGGACACCCCATTTTTCGCAGACTGTATAATTACGCGCGCCGCATTTTACTCCCCACCATCTCAAGAGCTCCCCCCTTCCCCCCCTATCAACCCGCATACCACAAAAAACACCCTTTCCAGACACTAAGGGGGGGGGACACCAACATCTTTGCAGGACATCATACCCCACCACAACAGCCACCCGCCCTACCGCTTCTCCGCCACAGACCGACCCCCCACTCTAGGCTTGCGCATGACAATTGCCCCCCAACGCTGTCACGTCCTTCCTCTAACAAAGCCCAGCGCCATTACGAACTCTGCAACTTTTTTTTGCGTCTCTCCTCTGTGTTCCTTTCCCTGGCCGTCGGTTGCACACTGGGGGGGGCTATCCTCTGTACCAATGGAGCATTTGCAACAGGCCGGGAGGCTCGCTCCGTGTTTGCCACACGTGTCTTCGCTCGCGTTGGGGTCAGTAAGATCCGCCTCAATGCCTCCGCCCGAGCTTTTCTTGGCGCGCACTCCCCGCTTCCCTCAAATACCCCGGCCAAGGGGGGTGGGTGGGGGGGGTGCCCCCGGGGCCCGATCCCGCACTGCGCCGCTATGTCACACACCGAGCCGGCGGTGCAACAGGTGCACAAGAAGGGCCCGAGACAGACCAAAAGAGGCTGACATTCCAGACGCATCACGCCCTATTGCCGCAAAGAAGACCAGCCGCGTACCCAGAGTGTGCGCTGCGGGGAAAGTCCCCGTAATAATAAGGGAGATCCCTGCGTGCCCTGTCTGGACACCCCCGGTCTCTCGCAATCGCCCCCGGTAATGTAAAGGTTCCCTCTGTGGCAAATGGCCCTGGAAGACTCCGATCGGCTCGAGCAGCCTCACACCCATCACGCGCCGATAACGGCGCCCTCTCATAAGCACGTGAGGCCGTGTCTCCTAAACGCTTGGGCCCGGTGGACCACTGACGACTGGCTTGCTGCCCCCGTGACACCGCCCACATCGTTCCTGTGTCAGGCTCTTCTTGGTGCTCCGAGCTCTGTAGCTTCGACCCAGACGGCAAAAAAAGTTCACAAAAAGGGACGGTGCTGGATGTGAGGAGGTCCAGACCGCCACCTGACTGATCGACCAGCCATTTTTTCGCACCTCAACATACATGGAAGACACAAAAGACATTTTCTGGAAAAAAGGGGAAGCGGATCACTCCCCATGCTACCCCCACGATGATCTCGCCTCCAGGCATCCCCGACGACCCTCTTTAGTATTCTGAGGTCAGATTTGGTAGATGAGCTGAACCAAGAAAGTTTTTATTGCAAGCTCAGAGGACGGATGCAATTGATCGGGCCGGAGTAGAACTGTTTCAGCGCTCCTTAAGCCGGTTGGAATTCATCAGCTGGTGAAGGGGAAGTTAAAAACTCCTTAATGGGCCCTTTGTAAACAATCGGAGTCTACTGGCATTTTTCCCACTGCATCGGTATGGCTCGCTCAGCTGGTTTGCATTCCACTGCAGTTAAGTATCGCTTTAGAGTGGACGGGGGGTTATTCACATGTCGTTATAGTCTACTGCCACGACTCCTAAAAAATTTTTTCATTCCGCGTTGCCCCATCAAGCTCTCTCTGGATCCACTCCTCTGCTTTCCGCAACAGACAACGAAACTTTTTGGTTGTTTTAACCAACACCAAGTGTGCTCCCCCAACACCCCAACCCCCCAAACCCCTGTTGCTCATATCAAAACAGTTGCTTGTTCAGATCCTTCTGTCAGGACTCTGTCCCGTGTTTGTGTGGTGTTTTTTTGCTCATCATGTGCTGACATTCCCATAAATTTGGTCCTTGCCGGTTCCCATTGTGTTAATTTGAATTCCAGGTGTTTCCCTTTTGATTGCTGTAACTTCCATGTGGGTCTTGTTCATACCCTCCTCCTGTAATGTCTTGAAATGGTGTTCCCGGTCTTGCCACACCTTTCTTTGATCCAGTATTGTTGATGCCCCTCTATTCCTTGTGCTACATGTGATCCCCACGATCTGAATAATTCCTTGTGCTGTACTTCCTGGTGTCTTAGCTTCCCTCACTAGAAAATCGTGACATCTTCGCTGGCTGTGCTGAGTTTAATCTAGCGGTGCTTTATTTGTGTCATCAAGTTCAGGTGACACAGCGTAGAGAATTGTCTCTCTGGCCAAGCTGTGATACGCCAAAGGTTTACACATCACGGGTTGGGAACGTACGGTTCACTTGGACCCGCAACCGAGTCGGTACATAAAAAAAAAAGTACCAGGTGGAAACCCCCGTGGAAACCCCGCGCAAAAGTGAACAGTACCGAGCCGGACCGTGCCGCCCCACACATGCCGTGGAAAAGCGCCATGTGAATGTCCAACTTCAGGTCCTGGGACGACGTGGGTGACCAGGAACCTGAATGACGTCACCTGTCATTACAGTGCGGTTCATGATGGTGAGGGGGGGGAGAGCAGTGGGGGTTGTTCTGAATTCTCCACAATTCATCTCCACTGTGTTGAGAGCGTGAGGGGTGCAGCTTCCAATTTGTGTTAATAGACTGCCTCGAACAGTTAGCTCCTTAAACCGCCTGTCTGGAAGTAGACTCATCACTGGCCGGAAACTGAGGCCGCGATAGTGTGGGTGTGAGTCTGGCTAACTTCAGGAGCTTGACAGAGGGGTCCTTAGACGTGCAATCATTAGTGTACATGGCGGAGAAGAGAGTGGGCAGACAGCGAACACAGCCCTGAGGAGCGCCAGTGCTGTATTATAAGGGTGAGGGATGTGAGTTTTCCCAGACCTCACTAGCTGCTTGCCTGTCCTGTCAGGAAACTGTTGAATGCTACTGACAGATGGAGGTGGGCACGGAGAGCTTAGGGTGTTTGAGCAGGAGGAGGTTGGGAATGAGAGTGTTAAAGGCCGAGATGAAGTCCACAAACAGGACTCCTCACATACGTCCCTGGTCTGTCTAAATAAACTTGAACTTTAGTGTAACCCAGGGGGAAATTTATTTTCCACAGCACTGCACTCATTTGACACACCCACATAACATGAAATCAATACAAACTACAGCAAAAAAAAGAGTGTCACGCTCCTGTCCAAAACGGGCCCTCCTGCACCTCATAGCCCATTCACCTGAGCCCCTGGGGCAAGTGGGGCTAAATTACTCATTAAGTGGATGTGTTGGAGTCCTGTTCTATTGAAAGATGCGATGCGTATAAATAGCGGCTGTAATTGAGTTCTGTGATGTTGGGTGTTTGAAATACCTTAACTTTCGCAGCAATATTGGAAACACTTTGGTAAAATTTTGGTCTGGTTTTTAACAGAAAGCATGTTGAAAAAACAGGTTAGTTAGAACAATACAATAGAAATGGCCAGAATTATGGTCTGATAAAGTAACAATAAGAAATGAGGAAGCAACATGAAGTCCTTTGAGTTTAGGAATGACTAACAGTCTTTGGTGACTTCTTTTCTGAATATCTGTACATGTGCTGACACAAAGGTAAGTGAAAAAATTGTACCATGTTACTCCGAGGTATTTGAAACTGGCTTATAAGGGATCCACCGCCAGTCCAAAAGCGGAATCCAGCGGCCTGGATTAAAGGGTGAATGCTTTCGGTTTATTTTTTGTTGGTCTTTTATTTGTGCTTCGGAATTTATTCAGGATTTAGTTTGGAATTTGAGTCTAGCTCCGTGGTTAATCTGACTCCAGTTTCACGTGATCATTTAAATTGGGGCAACATTTCTATCAAAAGATGATCACAGATATCGATTGGTTATTAATTTAGAGATGTAGTATTCTGGAAATCCCATGACGTTCAATTATTCGTTCCCTGCAGTCTCCGTATCGGCTTTAGGAAGAAATCATTCGGGGCCGATTGAATGCTCCTTTCCAGAACACAAACTCGTCAGTTATGATCTTTAAAACATTGGATTATGCAGGGTAAAACCCTACCATCCACCGTTAAGTCGAGTCCCTGCTTGTTACTCGCCCCTCCCCCACGAAAAAGCCATAGTGGTTTTTTTAGTACAGGGTCCTTCGCAAAAAATTCGCCCATTGTGAAAAGAGGTTCATTATTTTCCATTACCATGTAATGATAAAAAATTAAAATTTACATATATGTTAGATGCATTGCACACCAACTGAAATATTTCAGGTTATTTACTTGCTGTTTAATACTAATGATTTTTTTTTTTTTTTTTTGTTTTTTTTTTTTTTTTTTTTTTTTTTTTTTTTTTTTTTTTTTTTTTTTTTTTTTTTTTTGTTTTTTTTGTTTAAGCAAAAAAAAAAAAAAGCCTCATGAAACCCAAATTTACTATCTCAAAACATTAGCATATCTAAACGAGCTATAACACCTAACCATCTAATCAACAACTAATTAACTCTAAACACCTGCACAAGATCCTGAGGCTTTTTTTAAAACTCCCATCATGGTTCATTACTCAAAACCGCAATCTGGGTAAGAGGTTAACCAGAAGGCCATCATTGACACCCTCAAGAGAGGGGGTACGACACAGAAAGAATATTTCTGCAACGATAGGCTGTTCCCAAGAGTAGCGGTTTCAAGGCACCCTCAAGTGGGAAGTCTGTGGGAAGGAAAAAGTGCTTGAAAAAAAAACGCCCTGCACAACGAGGGCAGAGGTGACCGAACCCTGAGGAAGAATGGTGGGAGGAAGGACACCGCTTCCAGACTTGGGGGGACCTGCGGAAAGCCGTGGACTGATTCTGGAGTAGGACAACTCCAGAGCCGACCGTGCACAGGAGTGTGCTTTTGAACCAGACAGAAACAGCGGCAGAAAGAAGAAGCGCCTGAACCTGGGCCTACAGCGAAGGCTAGCCATGGACCTGTTGATCAGTGGGTCCCAACTACCTTTTTTTCGGATGGATGAAAGCACATTTGCACATGGCCATTCGGAAATCTAGTCGGTGCCAGGGGCTATGGAGGAAAAGAGGGGAGAAGGATAAATGCCAAAATGCCTGAAGGCCAGTGTCAATACCCACAGTCAGTGATGGTCTGGGGGGTTGCCATGTCAGCTGCTGGTGTTGGTCCACTGTTGTTTTTAATCGAGGGCAGCACCGGGTCAATGCAGCTAGCTATATCAGGAGATTTTTGGAGCACTTCATGCATTCCTTCTGCTGGAAAAGCTTTAGGAAGATGAAGATTTCAGTTTTTTCAGCATGACCTGGCACCCTGCCCACAGTGCCAAAAACCACTTGGTAATGGTGTTACTGACCATGGTGATTACTGTGCTCAATTGGCACTGCCAACTCTCGCCTGACCTGAACCCCATAGAGAATCTGTGGGATATTGTGAAGAGAAAGTTGAGAGGACGCCCAGACACAACAAACTCTGGATGAGCTTAAGGCCGCTATCGAAGCCATCTTGGGGCCCTCCATAACTACCTCAGCAGTGCCATCGGCTGATTGCCTCCATGCCAACGACCCGCATTGCAAGCAGTCATTTTCTGACAAAAGGATTCTCGACGACCAAGTATTGAGTGCATAACTGAACATAATTATCTTGAAGGTTGCTTTTTTTGTTGTATTAAAAACACTTTCTTTTATTGGTCGATGAAAATATGCAAATTTTTTGAGATTAGGAATTAGTTGGGTTTTCATGAGCTGTATGCCAAATCATCAGTATTAAAAACAATAACAAGACTGGTGAAATATTTCAGTTGGTGTGCAATGAATCTAAAATAATATGAAATTTTAATTTTTATCATTACATTATGGGAAACATAATGAAACTTTTTCACAATATGGCTAACTTTTTTTGGAAGGACCTGTATCTTTTACGAAACACTGCAACTTATTTAAGACAGCGATAGTCAGAAATCAAAATGGACTCAATTAATGTGCCCTATGCTTTCCCCCTATTAAACCTTTCTATGAACAATCCTGAACACAGATTTTTGAGGTAATACCCTTGCGTTAATCTACTAGTAATAATGAATTAAGAATAATGGCAGAATAAATCAAATATAACAATTTATTATCAGTCAGGTAACGATTGTTCATGGTCAATCTACATAATGAAAACAATTAGAAGCCAATTTCGAAAGGATAGTGTAATTGTAAATCACATTGTAGTTGTGTTGCACCTTTGCTCCCCCCCCCCTCCTGCACAAAGACACTGTAGCCATAATTGGGAACGGGCCAAGTGATCCATGCAGGAGGCACACAAATTTAACATAGTCACCGATGTAACAGTTATCCTAATTTAAGGACACATGGTCAAAATGCATATGGCAAAGCACTCATGGTGTTTATGAGAATAAACTTAACAAGCCAATGTGTCCATGTAGTGCACCACAAACCTATACAGTGTGCTCTGTAGGCACAATGTAGTTTTTAACACAATTACATTTTTGAATAAATAAATAGTATACCTGACTTCAGGAAGATACTATATTATGGAGAGCATATGAAATACACACTCCACACTACTACGGGCTTTCTGGCTACAGAAACTGCGCAGTAGTGTTTTGTCACTTCCCTTAAAATAGTGACTACTGTGAAATTGAGGGGACCAATTTACCAATCGCACAAAGACCTTTTAAAATGAATACCAAACATGAAAAGTTATGATCATGAATCATAAAGATTAGCTAAAATGTTTTATGGTGAGTTGTAACAACTTTTAAGTTGGCCTGAAACCATTTGCCCAGGGGGGAAGGATTGGTGAAGGGTAGCCAAAGAGCAAATGGGGTCTTTCTTCCAGATCTTCCTATCTGTTGTCTTGTGGCAGGGCTGCATATTGCATTGTGCGAGAGTTTCTGAGTGTTGGCTCCCGAGGAGATCAAAGCCCATTGTCCTTGAGTGTATTTGCATTTGTATTGGCGAGAGTTCCTGAATTTTGTTGTCTTCACAAAGAACTTCATTTCATAAGGAAATAATTTCACTCCTTGGTACATGTTCATTATTTCAAACTATTTTATGCTACAGGTGATGGACCTGATGTTGTCATTTGTGTAAAGTGTATACAAGAAATGACTTAAACACACAGCCCTGCGGTGCTCAATGTTGATAGTGAGAGCAGAAGGTGTGATCGAGCCCAGCCAAACTACCTATCAGCAGGTCTAGAGTTGCAGAACGTACTGTGCAGGTCCCGAATTGTTATGTTGACTGCAATCGTCCCCAGACCTGTTTGCTCTGTCGGGCAAAACTGAAGATTGCGGTGATTCAGTAAGTTTGAGGTCTGTTAATGGTTGTGGGTGGAGACGGAGGAGGTAATGTCGTTCGCAGCGCGTGTATACCACCGCACAAGTAAAAAGAGACCAACACCATTTGTCTATTCTCCATAGAGCCCCCGCACTGGGCACCCCTCAAATTCGATGTCCGACAGGCTGCTATCAGAATTCCTGGCCTCAGTCCGACCGCCAAAGCCCGTCGTTTTTTTTCCCCTTCTCCCAAAACAGGCGATACTACTTTTTTCCCAGCTATTACAATAGTTTAGTTTTGTATGTAATGCACAAAGTGATTATATTTTTGTTTTGTTTTTTTTATTAATTTAATTAATTTAGAAAAACATTTGAAGCATTTTTTGTTTGTTTAAATATAAGTTTTTGTTTTTTTCAACGTAAGGACCAAAAGTGGACAGTGGCCAGACAGTGAGCCTATTTTTGATCAATTTAGCGTTAGTCAAATCATCCAACATGCCCTTAAAATAAAATCCTATTAGTTAATACAACAGGTTCAAGCATATAACAACTGTTTTAAAATTGTTGAACACTAGGTAAATGAAGCACAACTTTGCAAGGATATGGAGGCGTCCAGCCAGCGAGCGACTTGCATTTTTTTCAGTGAAGACGCTGTAATTTTGGATATATAAAGGTTAGATTAAATACACTCTGCGTAATCGTAAATGGTTAACTGTTATTTGCGTGCACTCAAAATATCAACAAAAAATGTTTGTGCTTCTATACAATAAAGTTTTGATTTTATATTACACTCCATGATGCACTTTCTTGCCGTCCTGTCTTGACCAGGAGAAGCTTCACAAAAATTGAACCGAACCTCAGTAAATAGATGCCGTCACAGACATGATTAAATATGTCTATAGAAAGCTTTTAAACTACACGACTTAAAGAAATATTTATATAATATATATATATATATATATTCTATATATCTATATATATAGATATATATCTATATATTGAATATAATATCATTATAGATCCTAATCATAATCCGGTAAGATGCACAATCTCTCTAAAAAGTGTGGTCTAATGAAGAGAGGTGGCGAGTGGGATCAGCAACGTCATCCTTGCCGAAATAGACCTCAGACAACACTATTTATTAGTAAATCATTCAAATATCACCTTTACATTTTCCTTGTAATTGACTTTTGCCAAGGTTTTTTTTGGAAAGCGTAAGCCTATTGCTCTTGGACAGTCGTCGGTTAGCACAAAGTCTTGTGTTGTTTCCACCGCCATGGCAATTTTTTTTACAAACACTAAATGATGGATGTCTAAAATATAAAAATTAAGGCGAAGCCTAACAACAGGCCCGGGACCGGCCCTGCGTTTCAAGAACTATGACGTGAAAATTGGCCCAGACGCCCGTCCCGAGGGCTGTAAAAAAGTTTTGGGCCCGTTGGGCCCTGGCCTGAAATGTATGCCTCTATTTCTCCAGCTTTTTTTCTTTCTTGCAACCTGTTTTTGTTTTATGACCACTGCAGCTTTTAGGCCCCCGTCCACCCGGAGACGCGTTTCTGTGAATACGCACAAATTTTTTATCGGATGGGCGTTTTCATCCACAGTATCTGGCATTTTCAGAAGGTGAAACCGCTATTTTTTGAAACAGGGGTCCCAGAGTGGATAAATCTGGGAAAACGCCGTCTTTACGTTTTCGTTTTGTAGACAGTGTAGACCGCGCATCCGTGTATTTTCGGAAACGATGGGACGTCATAAGCCCACGTTTCACCCCTAGTCAAACAACTGCTACGTCACTTAACAGCAACAAAAACATAAACCAAACACTGAATGATTGTCTTTTTATTATCTAACATTAACACAGATTAATAAATGTAATGGTTCCATGTTCGTTTGTATACCGTGCGCACAGTTTTATGCACATAGTCCATGTCTTCTTCTCCCTTTTTAGTGTATCTCTATGGCAGATTTATAGCGCCACATGCTGGTCTGGCATGTTTACTACATAGTTTTGTGTTTGTTTTGTGGTTTCGTACGTGGACGGAGATATTTCTTGAGACGAGGGGAAAAAAAAGATCGGATAGGGAAAGCTATGGCTTCGTGTGGACATCGCCTTAGTTCTTCTGCTTGTGAAGTAAATGTCTGTTGGGAAATTTATCATGCACAATGTTGCTTGTCACATTGGGTCTCCTTTCAGATCGTTAGAACAGTGTCTTGAAGTTTAAGACCATGTTCAGTGGAAAAAAAAAACATGACAGAAAAAACAGAACCACCAATGCACCACTATTTAAAATAAAACATTATTTAAATCCAAGAAATGCCTTGTGTGCAAAATTAGAAAATTTGTGTTTTATGTATACTGGATACTTGTATTGTGTTTTTGTATTACATGGACAAATCAAGAGTATAGCATTAGTTTTCTAACAGGTCACATGAGTCAAGCTCTGCATCGACTGACTCTCATCTGATCCCCAACATAGGAATACGACGCCTATCACAGCATTCCTATATAAGGTCTATTCAGTATTATTTAGCAGCTTTATCACTTGCTCAGGAGCAAATTACCCTTCTTCATCCCCAACTCCTCCTTTGGCTTTCTGATATTCCTCATTGAATCCAGTGTTAATTTTGACAGTAAATTTTGATTTAGTTTTAGTCAAAGTCTTTTGACTAAAATGGCATTTAGTTTTAGTCATATTTTAGTCTTCTGAATTGTTTTTAGTTTTAGTCTAGTTTTAGTCGACTAAATATCATAAGATTTTAGTGAACTAAATCTACAGTAAATTTAGTAGGCTAAAATCTAATGGGTTTACACTGCATTTATTAAGCATTTCTCTAAAGTTTCCAAACTCATTATATAGGTTTGTTATTAAGGTTTTATCATGATAGACACACAACATGCCTTTATGTTAAAATTAAATAAAACCTGGTGAGTTTATTTTCTTCTTCAGTGATCAAGACATGCATTGATGATCAATGTAAAAGGTTTATTTACCATTTGTTATTTACTATTACAGGTTTTTTTTTTTTTTTTTCATAAGGCCTCTCATTGGTCACTCCACATTGAGATTAATCTGTTAACAGTATTTAATTCAGTTTTTCAAAACTGCATCATGTGCTCCAGTAAAAGACTGGCAGTAACAGACTGTGAAATCTTTCATTACAGAAAAACACAAGCTTGAGGTCACAATCAGGACAGTGCTGGAGGTGATTTGATCAGAATCAAACACAATGGCAGATTATTATCATCATTTCTGCACTTACGAACGGGCTTCTGATCATTGTAGTGGATTTGTGAGTTATTCTTCTTAAAGGAACACTTAAGCAAATTCAAATATACAATAATAGTGCTGTCTGTGAAAATATCAATATGATGCTCTTCTTGCAGTGAGCATGTTTTTTCATTTACTTAGTCTTTTGACTGTTAGTTTGGCATGTTTGTTTCCCCATATTGTTACAGTTTTTAAAAATGTTGATTCTAAATTCTTTGTTTCATTCTTAGTTTTTGCTCTCTTGGGAATGCAAAGAACAGTTGGAAAAACACCATTTATAGTGCTGATCTGCCAGACAGAAGTTACCTATCAGCCTCAAGACGCAAAGTGCAAAAAGGTAAATATCCTTTAAGTGCAAGGTTACAAGGTGCAAAAGGTAAATATGTGAATGAAACCATATGAAATTTTAATATACTTACTAAAATCTTTATCTATTTAGTATTGAGGAATATATATATATATATATATATACTTGTCTTACTTCTATAAGTAACAACAAATTATAGATTTAGACTTTATATATATAACATATAGATATAGACAGTTCTAGCCATATAAAAATAGTCTTCAAGTCAACAGCATCTACGTGTGACTACATAACATGTTTATGCGTATTATGTGAATAATACATGAATAATAAAATGGTTTTACTGTGCAGTATTAAGAGTAACTGGGGAAACTACGTTGTCACACTTTTCCAAAAAAAAAAAAAAAACATAGTTTATTTAGAAAATTTATTTATCGACATAATAAACTATACAGTACAGTCCTTGTATTATAAATACTGAACTGAATATTGAATAATTGAATAAAATGTGTTTACACCCACTGGCCAGGGGAAAATATAACATTTAGGATTTTTACACAAGTACACATTAAGCATGATTGTTGGATTCATAAGTATTTAGTCCTTTAGTTATCAAATCTGATGTTATGTTTTTGATTGTTCATTTGCATTTAACCTTTACAAACTGTATCTTTTTTTATTTTTTATTTAACAATAACTTAACTGAGAAGAAATGAATGGCTGCTAGACCTGAGAACCATATGCTAATTGTATATTATATTTTGAATATATTTAAAATATAATCAGTACCCTTTGTATATTATTTAATAGAAACATGCCATTTGTTAAAAAAGGGGAAAAAAGGAAAAAAATATACATGTGAAGAAAAAGATTTTTTTGTAACCAAAAATATCTTCATGCATGAAATTTTACAAACATATCTCATAAAAAAATATTTATTCTAATTTAACTCATTTCATATTGCATTATTTTGTTAACTGCTTTGGAAATTAAACTAATAATAATAATATTTTGTTCATTAATTATAAAAAAAAATAAAAATACAGATAAAAGTGACTGATAAATTCAACTCAAGTGCTAAACACCAAAACCAGAAATATGTTCCACTGGTTTGCTCGGTGACAACACAGCTTCTGAAACCTTAATAATTTATGTATCTCAGTTCTCATAGTTTTCTTAACTCAAATGGAAACAGCAGAGTTGCTGTCATGACACGATGGCCATTGTTTTCACAATCTAGACCTACCCATTTAATATCAAAATTAGGACAATATGTAAAGTTGAAGTCTGAAGTTTATATTGGCTGTGAATGTTTAATGCTCTGTAACTGTCAAAGCTAATTCACAATGTGACTACATACTGTACATACATACATACATAACACAAATAAGCTTTACATTAGAGTCTGTAAATATGGAACCTAAAGATGACATGCTAAAACATTGGCATGGCCGATTAGATCATATCTGTTTGATATCAGTGCTTGGATATTAAACTCACCAACCTGAACTGCATGTGTGTGTGTGTGTGTGTACATAGATATATATATATATAATATATATATATATATATATATATATATACACACACACACATAGATGTAGATGCACAACACACACACACACACACATATATATATATATATATATATATATATACATATAAGAATGGGTAAGTCCCTCCCCTGTATTTAGAATGTCAGCCTATCAGAAACATTTTACTTGTTATATAAAGGTTGTGATTAGACCACCTGGGATGTGTAATTGCTAGCTCCGCCCCTTGGTGTGTGTGGGTTTCCGAATTAAAGAGGTCATATGATGCGATTTCAAGTTTTCCTTTCCCTTTGGTGTGTTACAAGCTGTACGTGAATAAAACTGGTCCATGCACTCTTAAAACACCTTGTTTAAACGCCCCCACATGTCTACGTCACCGTGTGGGAAGATGCAACACAACGCATAAAAAGACAGTATACGTCATTATAACCCTAATTATATCCCTACTGGATGCAACAAATACTCGTTTGTAATGGGTTTTTATTGGTTTTGTCATGTCGCGCCATTGTTCTGATGATTTGTGCTACCCTGTCAGATTTTTGCTACCTCCCATTTAAACAGATGGTAGCATAATTTGGAAGCAAAAATCCTTATTAACTGTACACCTACCGCTTGAGGCATTCGACCAATAACAGTGCACTGATAGCTGGCCAATCAGAGCACCCCTCAGAGCTTTTCGGAACAAATCGACGTGTTTTAGAAAGGCGGGGCATAAAGGAGAAACATAATATACGGTATGTGGAAATAATGTTTTTTTTTTTTTTTACCTTAAACCGAATAAACACATTTCACTACACCAAATACACAACATAATGTTCTTTTTAGCAACATCATATGACCCCTTTAAAAGCTGGAATAGCATCTTGTTCGTGGCTTCGTGGTGTGGTGTGTCAAGGCTGTCATTATCCCCTGCTGGGTTGAGTCCATTTGTCTTCGAGTAAACTGCCGGAGCAATGTGTAACTCTATTTGTCCTGGTGACCAATATCTGGCTCTTGAGTCGGGAGGCTCGTTGTTCTAGTACCCTGGTGGTGGGGGTGTGGATTGCTGTTTGTGATCAACTCACCTCCCTGTGTGTATGTGTGTGTATGTGTGTGTGATTAAGAATAATCACTCTACAGCTAGCCTACCCTGCTATGGGCAAGCCTTCGCCCATTGCTAGTTATTTGTCTTTGTGTGGTGTACTAGCTGTGGTGGGTGGTAGCTCATTTGAGGCTACATCTTTGTCTTTGTTTTTATCTGATTACTGTGAACTTAATACAAATTTTGTATACTGAATACCATGTTCTCTGCCCTCCATGGTAATGAACCTGGTTGTCTGATTTTAACCAAGTATTGCGTTTCCCCTCACTTTACACGCGGGTGACGTCTGTCAGTATAACTATCCATTTTTCTTGAAGGTTTTGGATAGTGTAAACATTTAACCCTTGTAGTCTACCTACCTAAATTTCCAACATCCCTTTGTGCTCATGCCCCAATGCTATGACCAGACACAAACAAGATTAATGAAGACCCAAATGCCTGTTACATTTACTCAAACCGAATTTTATCTCATGTTAATCACTACAAGGGAAAAAAAACATCTAGCCAGCGGCCAATGTCTGGAAGGACAACCGAGCTACGGTGGCTGCTCTATCAATACATGCGCACTGCTCGCCGGTATCACCTGGAGCTCCAAATCTGACCACAGTTTTCCAATAGGTGCTATCTTTATAAATCACCCCCCCGCCGATTTGAGCTTTAAACAACTACATTCACGTGAAACCTCTGTAAAACCTCACATTTCACGCCCACAATAACTTACATATTTTGAACAATTATGCAGGTTTATTCGGCACTGACTTTTCACCGTTCCCCAAAGCCTGCATATTGACACCCTGTGCCCCTCTCAAAATTTACAAATTACACTGTTATTTTTGTGTTTGTTTTACGCACTTTGTGTTTGTGTTTGCGCACTCGGAGGTAATAGCTACACTCATGGACACAGAGCTGGAGGAGTGGAAGGAGAAGCTTTATCCCCTTTGTATCACAAGGGACGATTCTAGTCAACCAATCAACATTCTGCGGTGAGTTTAGCTCCACCCCCTTGGTGCCCTTTGCTGTGCTGGTGGCAATGGAGGGGTACAAAAAAGTGGTAGGTACAGTTTGCTGTTTGGTGCCATTCACAGCTACGACAGTAGAGCGGACATAAATGCGTACCGTTCCCGTACTGTACTAAACCGTGCAGCTCAGTGAAATGAACCATAACTAATGAACTGAAAAACCCCATCGCAAAACCAACAGACAAATCCATAGTACAAGCAAAGAAGCACTGTACAATTTTCGAACCCCATCCAACCCATCCCACCCCCGGGAGACTTAAGGTAGTAGAAGAAAAATTAAATAAATACAATAAAGTAAAATAGTATAATAATAATAAAACTAAATTAAGTAAGTATTCATACAAAAATACCAATAAATAATTCGAGGCCGTCACCCCTGTTCTTCGCACGCGATGCTGAGGAAGCCGTGGTACACGTAATGCGCCGTTACCACTTCAATCGCTTGCCCGCCAGACGAGGACAGGCCCACGCGGTAGGAGACCGTTTCCCAAAGCCCATAGGGCGTCCTTCGGACCCTTCAGGCATACAACCAGGACGCAGATACGCGCCTATTGCGATCCTGTAAGTCCACCAACTGTTGCTCGAGCGCGGCTACTCGCTATGTGATCTGTCGAAAACTTTCTTTTGTTCTCTCATCGCCCCTGTAAGAAGATCCAATTTGGAGCATAGCGGACTGAAAAACTGACATGTGAGAAAGCGACTCGTTCCGCATCGCGCAACTCAGTTCTTAGATCCTCAAAGTGCGCAACAGTATTCGCCATCTATCCACAATATCTCCGGGGTCGGTTGGCTTGGATTCTTCTTAATTGAGAGGAAAAAGCAGACGAGACATCATCATGCGTTTGCGGTTGAAAGCCATCAGAAATAATATTATTAGAAGTTAAACTTAAATTAAAACAAAAAAACGGCAAAAAGGGGCCCAACGTGCGGAGCTCTACTCAAGCTTGCGACTAGGTTCATGAGGCACGTCACGTGGACTCCCACATTTTCATTATTAAAAAAAAAACAAAAAAAAAAAAAACCAGCGGCCATGCATTCTCTAAAATGTGAGTCAGAAACACCAAGTTTAACCCCCCCCTCCCCTCAAGAAAACCTTCAACCTTTTTGAGTGACGAATTCAATTAGGATGTGCATTGTAAAAAAATAAATAAATGAAATGCTAATAATAATAATGTAATAATACTAATAATATAAATAAAGCATAATCACTTTATGATGAGAGGCAAATCTCCCTCTGTTTTTCCTTTTTCTTTTTGTTTAAATATTTTTGTTTATTTCAATATGTTCATAGATGCTTGTTATAACATGTATATAATACTGACACAGGGTGAACAATATTCAGCACAACATATGGACCAGCTAAATGAGACCACACCAGTTTAAGCGCTAAAAAATGCTGAGACAAACTTGTTGGTCTTAATCGGGTCTTTTCAGCTATTCAGCTTCCCATTGTACACATCTATTCTGTCACATTATGCAAATGTTAAATTATATTATTGTACATAGACTTTATCCAAGAAAGAAATGCCTGTAAAGTACAGTTTGGGGCTATGTGTTTTATAGCATTTTGTTTTGGTTTTTTATTCTATGGACAGATAACTGTTTTAAGTCTGTCGCTCAACATAAGATTCAGTTACAGTGGTTTAACATGATGACATTATTTGAGGTATGGTATCTATTACTGCAATGATTAGTGTTGCTGTGGTGACATTGAGTAACTGGATGTTGGTGTTGGGAAAGTTGACATTGACACAGGTACGTGAGTATGTGAAACAACACACCAACACACACAAACACTACACCACACAACCACACACACAACACACAACAAACACACACAAACACACACACGCATTACAAAACACCTGGAGCAGTATATTATACTGTACTATAATATATATATAAATATATATATCGTATATGTTTATCCAAATGCCCCCCCCCCACCCCCAAAAAAAAAAGCGACTAAAGTCATGTGAACGAACAGGTGATAGGAAAGATCCCTAATGGTATTGAGTAATTAATTTGGTAATATATTTGCTCTGTAAAATAAACTACGGGAATTATGTCCTCACAGAATCATTACTGTTCATTCAGTTTGATTTGGTGGCAAGAATTATATCAGAGAATGGCTGTTTTAAAGTAATTGAAATCAATATTCAAGTTTGAAAAAGTCACTGAAACTTAATTACAGTGTAGTGAGTGGCTTTTTCAAGTAAAAAACATGACAAAGCCATATGGTTTTTAGTCTAACCATACTGTGGCAGAGTTAAAAAATTATGTAATACATATCGTAATATAATATTGTCTGAGGACTTAAGTAAACAGTTTTAAACTTGACATAGTGTTATTCTGAAACATATTTTTTCAGATGATTCTTATAAGTTCCCAACTGCACCATTGTGAAAAAGACTAAAAGGAAATGAAAGAGTTAGTGGTCTTAGAAGTGAAAATTAGAAACCATCCTGTGGCTTTTGCATCCTGAAATGTTTACTGAAAATGTTTAGCTGTGACATTACAAAAAAGCAACTTGACCAAATCTCATGTTAAAGTCAGCCATTAAAAGGCACAAGTAGTTCATACATGAAAGAAGCCACTGAAAATTAACAAGAGCTGATTTTGTGGTCAAGGGTGTGTGAAAGATTAATATATGAAGTTTTTAATAATAATAATAATAAAAATATTTACAGAAAACTCAGTTTTTTTTTTTCATATTTTAACCCTTTATAATCTTTTTTATTTAAAGTATAATTTGGTATTTATGAGGGTCTTTTGCTTTTTCATGTATGAGGTTTTATACAGCATGTTTAATTATGATTTTCCTGCACAGGTGGCTGGGGCTTTTTTTTAGTATCTAAAAAGTTTAGTAATTATGTTACCCTCTTCCTTACAGAGGCTATGTTTTTATCCAGTAGAGGGCGCCACACAAGACCTATAATACACTGTGAGGGCTGTGCTGGAATGAAGTTCCCATGTCTCACCAGAAGATGGTGCTTACAGTTGATCCTGATCCTCAGGATCCAACATTTTCTCAAAATGTTTGTCGCATATATCCCTGATGCATTGTGTCTTACAGTTTATCTTCATCTTCTTAATCTTTTCAATCACTTTTGTTTTAATCAAGAATGCAGAGTTTCTAGTGACAAACCACATTCTTAGGAAACAAAAAAACAAACAGGAACATACTAGCTGGCTTTTTTTAAATGGCTTTTAAAAAATGTAACAGTTATTTTTTTCCCAAAAAAATAGATAGATATCTGAGCTCAGTCCAGAAAGAGTTCAGCCTCATAGCTCTTCCCTCCTGTTTTTATCCTGACAGACTATTCAAGTCGTCTATCGAGACTGAAGGATAATCATCTGATGATCTGATGTGAGAAGAAACTTTGTCTGTATACTCAAAAAAAATGTTCACCTCCAAAAATCTGAGTCTGTGTCAAGTCTGAATATAAGGTCCACCGAGTCTAAGTCAGAATTCATTCATAACTGAAGTCCAAGTCCCGAGTCCAGGTACCCCAGCTCTAATATTATTTAAACTTTTATGCATCATTGTGAGCCAGATAATTTTAAGATAGAAATTTAGATCCTGCTCTTTCCATAATAGGAAAAACCATTGTCAAAACATCAACTCCTCATATTCTTAGATACCCAGTGAGTTTATCTTTCACTGGGATGTTTCTAAGGAAGAAAAAATCTGAAATTGAATATGACAGAATGACAATATCTATTAGAAATGTGCCCCCCTGACAAAAAAAAAAAAAAAAAAAAACTGTTCTGTATCTATTCTTTAAGACACTAAAAACAAAGGTTGCATTTATTTAGCCAAATAGTGTTTGGAGTAACATATATAAGGCTTGATAAGTGCAGGTGAAGAGAAGCCATCATAATACTTGGTATGAAAATACACAAAGGAAAGTATCTAAAAGTTTTAGCAAACTCATTTTTAGCAAAATCTGTGAATTGTCAGAAGAAAACTGTTCCGTCTTGGAAACATGTGTTCAGTTTTAAGATTATTAATTGTGTTAGTAACCTCATCTAAATAAAGAGGTTTCCCCTTTTAATAGTTTTACATTGCCAGGAAACTTTATTCTGGCAAAACACAACATACTGTATATAACAGAACAAAAAGTTTAATACTTGTAATACATGCCTTAAACCAGTAGTTGTGCACCAGAAAGAAACAATGAAAGCTGTACTAATTTAGCTAAAAGTAACTAAAAGTTTGTCACTGTTCCTTCTGATGCAGCTTGAGTCTGTTTCTTCTCCATTTAAACATAAAATAGGCTACAGACAGAACAATTGATGCAAGTAACAGAAAAAACACAGATGAATATCATCATCCAGGCACTGACTGTGTTTTTTGGTCCTTGGTTTTCTTGTTCAGTGCTTTTATTTCCTTTTTTCTGCTGTTGATTTCTGCAAATTCAGAATAATAAAAAACAAAATCACTGCACCATGATAAAGACAACAGATGTGTCTCTCATTTATACACAGTAGCATTCAGAATGGAACTCAGGACTTTTATCTTAAAATTATATATACCATTGATGATCAAACTGTCTAGTCTCTGTTCATTTGAGGGTTTGTGGTGAAGCAGCTGAATTTTCCTGTGGTCAGTGTGTTGAAGATCATTGAGTTTGAGGGAGAAGTTTCCTCTCAGGATACTCATCAGGGAAAGTTTCAGCTCTGTTCTTGTACTGTGGGGTCTTGTTCAGCTACTGTATCTTTTTACCCTTACTATTATATCAAACACATCTTGCTGTCTTTGTCTCTCCAATGCACTTCAGTATCTTGAGTGTAAGTCATGTTCATGTTTCACGCTGAACATGGCAGAACACAACCGCAACCACCGATAAAACGCCTCTATTGTGACCTGCAGAGAGACTGAACTCACAGAAAAAAATGATTGTAAACATTTTTGTTGCTGAATGTATCTTTACAGTTTGTTCAGATTACTTACCTTTATTTATCAGCACTGCAAACATACAGATGAAACCGGCAACTTCAGAAACAGAAAATCAAGTTAATTCCTTAATCTCAACCAGTAGATCATGACACTGACATTGGACTGGTCTGAGATGAACAGAACTGATCACTGGTGATTATGACAGTTAGAAAAACTTTCTGACTTGCTGTGATGTCAACACTTCGCAAAAAGACTGCAGGTATGCAGCGGTTTACCAGCTGCACAAACTAAAAGCATGATGGGAAGTGATTCACTGCTGATAAAACGTAACACACATTGTTTTAAAATAGTCCTGATTTTTTTAAATTATTATTTTTTTTTTTTAGTATATAGTCTTTTAACTCAAATTGGAATTTTAAACGAGCCGAATATAGATTATGGGTTTGATTCTCACAACACACATTAAGATGCTCCCTCATAATTTAATTATTTCTCTTGACCACAGATATTGTTTTTTTTTTTTTTTTTGGATTATGTTAAAATTTTGGTTTTGTTATTATTATTATTATTATTATTTATTTTTTTTTATCTATAGAGTATTACAAAATTGTCACTGTGTTGTGATTACAGTTCATGGATTTACTATTTAAAAACACATCTTCATTATTCATTATAACCTTAGAACCAACTGAGTGGAATCATTCAATCTGAATTAAAAGTTTGTTGCTACAAACTTCCTTTTAATTAAGAATATTTATAAAATAAACTGGTTAACAGTGTTTATGGATTTCATTTGCCAGTTGTAAATTGTCACTGTTTACACTAAATTGTCAAGATGTATAATGTACTTATACACAAAACTAACAACTAAATTAAATATGTTTCTATATTTATTTCCCTAAATAATAGTACTGGATGTTGCATGTGCAGGATGATGATGCATCAGCCAATGTGTTATTAAAGTAAATAAATAAAAACATTTGCTAATTTAGTCATCATAGCACCCAATGTAAAATATTAAAAAGAGGGGTGAGATGGCCCCTATTTGGTGGCCCCCTCCTCCCAAAAGATAAAACTTAATAGAATGTGATATAACCAATGACAGACAAAGATAAATGACAGACAAAGCCGAATCCCCAGTAAAAGATATTAATCTGAAAATTCAAATTATTATATGATATATGGGATGAGGGATGAGGAGACGAGGAAGGCTGGAGAAATCGTTTATTCAGGAAACAAGGAGACAAACACTGGAACATCGGGGATGGCATTTAATAGCAGACAAGGGAGAACAGAACGGGCTAGAAATAAATAGGGCAGATAATGAGGGGCAGACAGAGAGACTTTAAAAACAAAAAAAAACAAAAAAGACTTTAAAACAAAAACTATAATTTCTTGCTTCACAAATCTAATTTAATCTAATGTTTCTACAGGTCCCTCATTAAACAAATAGACACCAACAAAATTGTGATATTCAACAATATACAGTGTCATAGATCACTATTTTCCAGGGACACAAAAGTTAGACAATTCCTCAGAACTGTTTTGACTGAGAAAATCTCACAAATGTTTATATTCAGATGAAATGACCCAAATGAATATTAGCCTAACTATTCATAAAAAGTGCTGACATGAGATTTTGGGCAATCTGTGGTCAGGAGAACTCATCTTGCTGCAGGGGACATCTTACCCCATCTTAGCCTAAATGTTGATGTTCGTAATTAAGAACAAAGGGAGCATCTTTATCTATTTACCCTACTGGTAAAATATTTAATATCTTGAATGCATTGTAAGACTCAGTCAATCAAATTACTATCAACTCAACCTAACCAGCACATGCAACGCGACACAAAGGCAATACAAGCTAATGCATGCTAATGCCGGATACACACGTCTCGCAGTGGTTTGAATGGAAATTTAAAAAATCATAAACATACCTAACGATGGGATACCTCATGGTGCCACTATATAAATTATATATGCTGTAAATTAAACTTCCAAACTTTTTTTTTTTTTCGTCAAAAAATAGAATGTAATGTAGCACAGCGTAACGACTACACGTTTCCGGGTGGGGAAGTCATCAAAAGGTCAAAAACACTTCCGTTGAATTTGTTCAGATTTTTATATATTGTGTATTCAAGACTACTGAAACACAAGTTGACTTACACATACATTTGTATGTACTCTGATTCTTGATCTTCTACTGGATTTTCTGATTTCAATGTATCTTTAATCATGTCTTTCCTAGACTTTAATTCATCCATAAAAACATAACAAAAGCTTATATTTCTCATTTTATTGGTTAGACTATAAAAAATTGAGCTAGTTTCACTTAAAAAAAAAAAAAAAACAAAAAAAAGTTTGATATATTAAAATACAAATAAGCTGGTCTTATTGCAAGCTGCTATAGAAATCCTTGTGTCTGATGTGACGTTTGATCCAATAATGTAATGAACAGCAGTGAATTAAATAAATGTACTCAGACTTACCTGAGTATGTGATTCGTAAACTCCTCTTGGAAAACATAGTGTTCTGGATGATGTTTTTTTACAGATCTGGGCTCAATCCATAAAACTCTGCCTCACAGGTCCTGTCTCTTGTTTTGATCTCGACAGATTGTTTATTTTCTGTGGGACTCAAAGGTTATATTTGATGATGCTTTGTTGGGAGGAGAAACTCAGGGAACTTGTCTGACTAGATGAGCAGGCAAAACAGGCAGGTTTACCTTTCGTCGTGACATGGCAAAATGCTTTTGATGCTTATTTTCATCATGCTGTTTTCTGAAATATACTGAAGCATTCAGTATTTATATTTGCCCTTGATATGGAAACTCTCAACAAGTGAGGAAGATCCCAATTCCATGTGTTCTTGATATTCAGCGGTTGCCAACATACAGTACAACTGAAGCCCTTAGAGTCTATTAAAGAGGTTTGTAATGATGAGGGGGCATTTATTTAGAGTTCAAACATTGATTCACTGAAAATAATCTATTCCAAATGTGTACACCAATTACAATTCGTATTGCTACATGTTTGTTTGTAGTAAAAGAAGAAGAACAGGAACGAGGAAATATTTCAGAGGAAGTATACCTGATGGGATTTTTGTTGTTGGTGGTGGTTATGAAAAAGAAAGAAAAAAAAACCTTAAACAATAATACATTTTTAGATCTTGAACATATATAAAGAAAGTGTCCGCAATGAAACATGAGGCTCTTTGCCTTCTGAATATATCTGTGAATACTGAAGTTTATTTTAAACATATATGTATGTCTGTAGTTTTTTAAAGGAGAAAACTTTGTTTAAATTGAAAAAAAAAAATGTTGATGATAATCTGTACAGTCAGAGTTTGTGATGAGGCAGAATTTACAGTATTTTCCAGCACCAGTGTACTAATGATTGGTTGATGTGATGGAGAAGTTTCCCCTCAGAAACATCTCAGGAAATGTTTCAGTTCACACTCTCGATCCCCTTTCTCTAGTAGGGAATGAGTAAAATAAATTGATCTTGCTTTAAGGATGTTTAGATACTATTTACTTAAACATAAAAAAATACTGTGTTTGGGTGGCTAAAACACAGTAGGGAAGAGTTCAGGACGCTGCACACAAGAGCACATATTGTGATTTGCATTTGTTTCCAGAGGTCATTGAAAATGTAAATTAGTCATAGATAATGCAAATCTTATAAAGGTTAAAGATAAGGGCACCATCTACTCATTTTGTGCAGCACTATTGTGGGTGAACTCACACAGCATTTTGATTTATTCCTGGTGTGCAGCACTATTGTGGGTTATATAATAAAAGTTGCAATTATTGCCGATCATTTTTATTTAACATATAGATTGTCCAGCTTCTGTGATGTGATATTTTGAGCACTTCTGGTAAAATCTTTTCTGTGTGCTTTTAGATAAAGTCTCAATCATCAATAATATTACATCCAGCCAAGCTGAACTGCTCTCATCTCATCACCGTGTTAGACTTGATATCAACATTCACACACTAGTTTCATTATAACAAACTGCTCCAAAACATCCCATAAAATCAAGCTCTTAAAAACTCTAACTTATGAAGACTACGCAATCATAAGATTAAACTAAAGTAAGGGATAGTGTGCATCCAGCCAGTTGTTAACCCAACAGGTTTATCAGCATTTTATAATCTTATTTTATAATCCAAAACAGTGTGCAAAACAATCATTGCAAAATGGCAGCAGCTGTGTTTTTATGAAACGAGAGAGTGAGTTTGCTATTCCAGGATGACATAATCTAATATTTGTACAGAGAATATTGATTTGAGTTTTAGCCAACCAAATGCAAAGCTTCCACAAAGAAAAAAAAAATGTTTGCATCAAGCGTATAGCATAGACTGCAGTTACCAAGTGAGCCTGTGTTAGTTTTTACTGGTTGCTATCGGGAAATAACATACCTCAGAATGTGGTGACTGACCAATCAGAATCGAGTATTCCACAGAGCCGTGTAATAATAAGTTATAATATCAATACAATCAATACAATGTAATGATTAATTAAATGAATAATTAATTCAAGTCTCGAAGCTAAACTCGCACAGGTTTAAAAACTCATATAAGATCCTTCAATGAATCTGAGCAGGTCATTCATGATAGTTCAGATTTTCATATCACAACCAGAGAACGCAGTGGAAAATCTGATTTGATGTGCGTTAACATACATGAAAAAAACCTAAACCTAATGTGTTTACAATTATTGTACACATACCAAAATATGTTCTTTTCAGTTAAGGTTTGCTTTATTCTGAAAGGCTTTAATTTATAATTACAAATACCCTGATTTTGATCATTATTAAAACTGGTGGTAAAAGTTCTCTGAAGAAGCACAGAAGAAAGACAAAATCAAAACTCGAGGTAATGTAAGATATTATTTTTGTGTTTCTGCTTGATTTTATCACAGATCTACTCACATGGTGTAATTGAGGTTTAAAGCAGGTGCTGAAAAATTAAATCACATTGAGGATGGGAGTCATTTGGGGTGTTATTAAACAAGTAAGCTCATTTGATAACCATTGAATACTTCATTTATATCAGTGAACATTGAACATTAATTGTTACATTCATATTTATTCAGTAAGGTTATTGGCTTCTTGTTCGGTTTATGTAAATGTACAGTACTGTGCTAGTGATTCTCAATAATTAGAAAAACTATGACAAAGGCTGTTTTGAAAAGGTGATCAATATTGATTTGATTTAGTTAATAGAGCTTAATTGTGGCATAGTTTTTCTAAAGCATTTTTTTTTTCACTGTAGATTTGCAGGTAAATCTTGCCACAGTTCTTATAGACACATTCAGCCTTTTCATAAATCTGCCATTCATATTTAATTTATATTGGTTTATATGCATACATGCATATATATTTAGTTTTTTTTGTTTTTTTTTTTGTTATTTTAATTGAGTTTTTTTTTTTGATGTGTATTATATCTATTCCTTTTCATTGTTGTCATGTTAATATTTGTCTTTATTTTGACATATTCATCCAATAAGCACCTGGCCTGCAAAAGCAGAGCATGTTGTATCGTATGCATTATATAATTGTTGTATTGTGTTTCTGTATTATATGTACATAATTTAGTACATGTGGTTTAGTTTGCGTGTCAGCTGATGTTTTACTTTCACAAAGGTGTGGAATTACTGTGGTGACACTCAATACTAGGATGCTAAACATATAAACACTGTCTAAGATCTCAAATACATTTCTCTACATACTGTAATATGTTGCTGATTGACTGATGTGTTATAAGGGATTCATTAATCAATAGTTTCAATATTTACAAACATAGAAAAGGAATTCATTATTCAATCATTTCAATATTAACACATAGAAAATATATAAATAAAACCATAAAAACATTTAAACAAAGTTTGGAGCACATATAATAGGAGGATAAGTGTTTCAACCATTCGAGACCGTTCTAAACTATTATTGAGGCTTTTTCTCTTTGCACGGTCTATGTGAGAAGAAAACATTTTACTTTTCTTTACAGAGGATAAGCAGTGTTGAGAATGGATGATGGATGGATGGAGTTAAAATGCATATTTTTTTATTTATCATGACTGAACAATTAGAGACAATGATATAGAGATGATCCCATCAATTTTAGGATTAACATTTTCAGATTAATTGCCATTAACCCATTTATTGCAGTGAAGTGTGTCTCTTTTTAAATCTAAAATAATATATCTCATCTGCAGGCAAGCTTCATGACAAAAAATAAAAAAATGGCAAAATGATATCTTAATTGCATATTGGTGCAATTTGGAAATAAAATGCTGGGTGAGTGGAGCTTATACAGTAGGTTAATGATAAAGGCAAATCCACCTCCTCTTTTAGTTTTGGTTTCAGATATAAGCATGGAGATGTTGTCTTAAATGTGTTTCCTTCTGGAGAAAAAAATCCAGTCAAGGGAAGGAAAGGACCGCTAGAAGAACCAACATGCAATTCAGCACTGATGACTTTTTTTGTGAATGAACAATATGAACGGCAGCATCGTCAACACTTTCACATTATATTTATTCTGGCTGACAAGTGGTTGGAGTGATTGCTGTATCTTTTGTGTTAATTACTTTAGATGAGAAGGTTATGCGACATACAGTAAGCCATGTGAGCAGCAGCAGGCACATAATGTGGAACACAGTGCAAAAGGTGTTTATAGCAGCACTGACGGATGTTAATAACATGAACACCAACTGTAGTAAATGTTTAACTGGGCAGTGGAGAAGGGCTCCTGCAGGGCTATCACCATGCAGAAGCATCTCTGGTGTCATTTAGTAAGCACAGTACAACCTTAAGTTTCTGAACTTGGTTGGACTAGGGGAGAATGGGAAAATAACATTTGGAAAGGCGTCTGTGTACATATACAAGAATGCCGGCAGGCAAATAAAGAGAAAGATCTTTCCAAAAACTCTCAAGTCAATACAAGTCAATATACAAAATACGAATCAATAAACACTCCTCAAAATATTTGTACAATACTTAAAAAAGATGAAGAAATATACAAGCAATCTTAAAAGAAAGGCTTAATATCAAATTCAATATTCAATCCAAAAGGTGACTAAGTAATTAAAGTATAAATCCAAAAACATTCCCGTATCCTCTGAAAATTTCCCCTCTTGAAGTTTTTCGTACCCTCTCCATGCCAATATACTGTAAAGCACTAGCACTGTGGCCCACTTGTCTACAATGGGATGCTATAGGGCTGCGTTCAACTCCCTTCCTAATATTACTCCAGTGTTCACTGATGTGAGTATGGGATCTAGAAGTTTTACCAAAATAAGCGCGACCACACAGACAACAGATATGGTAAGTCATGTGTTTAGATGGACAAGTAATTGTACCATGTATCAGAATGTTATGGCCAGTGTGTGGGTGGCTAAAAGATTTACATTTATATGTAAAAGTAAACTGGGCACAATTACCTCACCTATAATTACCAGGAGAAAGATTAAGAGTGACAGATTTCACTACACCGGATGAAAAATCTGATCTTACTAGCATGTCATGCAAATTAATTTGACATTTAAAAAAAATGAGACAATTTAGAATCGCTAGAAAATAATTTTCCAATGCCTATATAAAACTTTACGGAATTCCACACCCAATGCTAAAAACTTAACAGCACAAATAGGGCCACTGCCTGGTTGTGTTTTATTACCTGTAGCACGTAAGCACTGTGTTTGTATGTATGATGTATCATCAAATTTCCTCTTAGCTACTTCTGTCCATTCCTTACGATAACCACGATGGAAAAATTTTGAAGTCAAATCAGCGGACCATAAAGAGTATGATTCATCAGTGCTACACACTCTATGCACACATGACATGCTAGTAAGATCAGATTTTTTGTCCGGTGTAGTGAAACCTGTCACTCTTTCTCTTGCCTATAAAGAGTTGTACCTCAATTCACTCAGTGTGTGCATGACGAAGACCTGATGGTCGAAACGTAGCAATAAAATAATTTTATGGAGCAGTTAAGTCAGTGTGCAGATGTTACATTTGTTTTTTGCTTTAGACACTCCATGTCCCCATGAGGAGGTCATAACTCTGGTGGAGTGGGTTCTAACACCAAAAGGTTATTCTTAGCCATGAGAGCTGTATGACAAAGCTATCGCATCCGTAATCCAATGGAATAGTCTTTGCTTAGATACAGGCAGTCCTTTTGAGCAGCCTTTAAAGGACAAAAAGCTGCTCAACTGGACAGAATGCTCAGTGTTAAAGTGTAGTTTGTGCATAGGGCATAGCATCTGATGAACATGAGTTCTCCAACTTCAGTCCTTCAGGGGAAAAAGCCAAAAAAGTTATGACATGGGCTCTAAACAGTGTTGAGAGCACCTCTGGCACCTTAAACTTCTTGGATTTAAGAATAACCTTACAATCATTTGGCATCAATATCATGTAAGCACCACAATTAGAAAGCATTTATAAGCCATCTTCAGCAAGAGTGTGTCTAATTGCTCCTGCAAGAACAACAGTATGTCTGGCAATTCACCAGACCTTCACCCTTCAAAAAACCTTAGTGTGGAGAACCATGTCCACACATTTTGTGAATGTGTGTCAAGCCAATGACAGATCTAGTGGCAAGACAATGAATTAGTATGCTGTGCCTTCAGAAGTAAATCTCAGAAACCACCTGTGATGAGGGGCTATCTGTATAGACCTTGTGTTGCCCCGTCCCTTTTCAGTGCTGCGCTCATTGTCTTGATTCTTCAGTTTGTTTTTCCACAGCATTAAGGTAAGGTCATATGAATTTTTGAATAGACCACTCATTTTAAAAACTTCTCTGTCCGCTGACATTTGTTATGACATCAGCTTAAAACATTACAATGCTCATGATAACATTCGTTAACTCTACAATAAGTAAATCCACTTTAGCATCCACTACTGCAAAAATGAAAGTTAAAAGACAAAATAATAAACATAGCACACTTGTTTCTCTGATGCAAAAGCTCTATATGAAAGTAATCTATATGGAGTGGACTGCGAATCAACTGAAGCATGTTGGCTTGCCACAGGCGACAGATGATTCGCTTCCTGAAGGAAATTAAATCTGATGAAATAGCTCACAGCATGCTGATATGAGCATATGTGATGTACAGTATGTAGTGCTAAAGAGCTATTGGCGTGATGGTATAAGGGCTTCAGACATTTGTCACACCGGAGTTGTTCCCATAGCAACCGCAGTCGCAGCATTAAAGTGAACCTATGAAAGGGAACCAATAGGAACAGATAGAAAACTGAAAACAACAGGGATATAGTCTAGGTTTTCCATTTGCCTTTCAATTTTTCTTTATTAATTGGACCAACACATACAACAAAAAAACAGTGGAACAAGAAAACAACATATTTATTTGATGATAATACATGTTATAAGTAAGAGAGATTAGCTATTATTCTTCTTTTAAATTACTTGTATTTAAATGCTGGAAACTAGTTTATTAGACATTAAAGTTAGAGGGATTGGTTTTTGTTTGTTTGTTGATGTTGGGGATTTTCAGTGCAGGTTGCATTGTTACACCAGTAGGTGGCAGCAGGGGACTGTCTTTATGAGTGATTCTGTCAGTCGCTGACACCAGTCATATGAAGGTGACAGGTAAAGTGAATGACATTGATTACATTGTTAAAATGGAACTGCCAATGGATGGGAGATATTAGACAGTAAGTGAACAGTCAGTTCATATTTCAATTCAGTTCAATTCATATTTTCACTTTTTTATAATTTAAAGAAGAAACCAATCCGATGTTGACATTTGAGGATTAATGCTATAGAAAAGCACTAAAAGTTTTTCAGTTAAAGTGTTTTCAGCTTGTTTATTTCCATTTAAAAATACGGTATGCAGTTGCATCAAACAATGGTATAAACATCATTCAGTGTAAATTGTGATAATCATATTTAATGATCGTAATTACAATTTAAAGGGAATAATCGACAATTATGAATTTAGTCATGATTGTGCAGCCCTACAACAAGCATTTTGATTGGACAAACATTTCTAGGTCCTACGCCTTCCACAGAATATATAAATACATATAAATACATTTAGACCACTTAACTAAATGATTTCTATCGGGGTGTGGAGAGACTTTCAACCAGCATAACAAAAAAATGTTTCTGAAGACAATCACCTATTGCACCTTTAATGAAGTCATGATGGTGAGGAGAAACTAGGTGCTGTGGTCTGAGCAGACTTTGACTTCCTCTGCTTGATGTGGAAAGGATTTTTTGTCTTCCTGTCTTTGCTTCAAAACTGCAGTAGATTCATATTCAATGTTTTTTGGAGGGAAGCAGATTTCATACTGAAGTGTTTTAAGCAACAACAAGATGAAGAGCATTCAGCTTCAGCTCTGTGAGTTTATCACATGATATCAGATATCAGTATATTTATCATGCTATGTAACTGTACTTATAAATTGTTTTATGTATATGTTTTTCATGTTTTGCATGGGGGTTGTGTTATTTATGTTGTTTTTTTTTTTTTTTTTTTGATGTATTTGTGTTTTTTTGTTTTGAAGTTTCAGTGACAGATCTATTAACTGATCTGGGATCAATGGTTATCATAAACTGTGATCTTGATGAAAATGAGGTTTATTGGCTTTTACTGAAAACAGAAGATGCTCCAACAGTGATTCTACGATCTTTCTCAAAACCAATACCGCCATTTTACACATGATACATTCAGAAAGAAATATTCAGTGCAGTTTAAACATCGTCTGGTTATTAATAATGTGACTGCTGATGAATTAGGAGTTTATTACTGTATGAACACACGCACACCTCCAAAACTCAGCAACAGCACCAGAATATACTTCAACGGTGAGTTCGTTTGCTTCTTCAGTAATCAAATCATATTGACTTGCTTACACTGCTTACGTTTTTAGATACTTATAAAATCTAAATTCTATTTATAAATTACTTTCAGTGCTAGAGTCTGAAACCATTTTAACAGCTGTCGATGTAACAGACTTTTGATGTTTTTTAATTACAGAAGCAGCTCAACTAACTGAGTGTCACAATCATACAGTGGTGGAGTTTATTGATCAGAATCAAACACAATGGCAGATTATTAGCATCATATCTGCTCTGATGAATGGACTTCTTTTCATTGTACTGATCGGTGAGTTATTTTCAACCATATGGAAAAATCGGTATATAATGCTTTTCTCCATAGGCAGCTGAAGTTAATATAAAATGATTCGCTATTTAGGCTTTTGATTATTATTGTTTGTGCTGAATTTAATAAACGGTTCCATTTCTAGGGCTATTAAATGTTTTTGTTGGAATCAGAAGGTCAGCAGAACAATCACAACTCAACACTGATCTACAGCAGACACAAGTTACAGAACAGCATCAGGACCGTTTACTCTTAAAAAACTGTGAATCCATCCTTATAACTAAAATTAATTTCTGTCTTGATAATTATTAAGAATTCTTGCTGACCTGCAGAAAAGCTTTCTTTTTTCATCTGCAGATGAAATTGCTAATATTGCTCTTTCGGTATGCAATGGTGGACTTTTCTAAACTGCATAAAAATATTTGGTTGAGCCTTGTCAACAGTACCTATACTGCTCTAAACCTACTACTCTGAAATATTTTTGGGGTTTTGAAACTGGGGTCTGCGGGAAAGTTCCTTCCCCCTTAGATTTTAAAAGAAATATTTTAATAATTGGGTGTCACATTTCCATGTTCATGGTTCTGTGATGTTCTATGATGTTCCATGACATGCAGGTAAACAAATAACTTTTCAGTAAGTGTAATTTTTTAATAAATGTTATTTTAAAATGAATTATTTAAATTAAATATTTTTATTATATAATTAATTATCTGTTTTTCATTAAGTAAATATGTTAGGTGAAAGAGGTTTGGCTGACCAAAAAATAAATAAATAAAATAAAATAAATAAATAAATAATCTGCATTACGTGTAAATAAGAAACGTAATTTGTGCATTTTAATGTGTGCACAAAATGTGTAAGACAAAGGCCTTCTAAAGGCATGATTAAATAACCCTCTGAGTGTTAATTCAAATAAAAATTCAATCAGTAGTTGATATAAAATATATATATATATATATATAAAAAGTTAGTCAATGTAATGTTAAAATGCTAAGAAAACACTTCTTAAAACCGAAATGATTTCTGTAAATTCAGTGTTTAAATGCTTTGCAGCCTCTCAAATGTGTTTAATTATAACCACCTGACTAGTGACTGGTCTTTTTGTGAATGTCAAAAAAAAAAAAAAACAACAACAACAACAAAAAAAAAACACATACAGAAGACTGTATATACTGTAAATGGTAGCACTTTTAAAATGTAAAAATTTTATTTATAAGATGAAAAGATGAAAAAGAAGAATTAGTGAGACTGAATAAATTATGAATACATTATTGCTATTGAGTGGATAATGTGTAATCATGTAATCAATAAAAAGCAACTGTAGTCTGATTCCGAGTATTTTTGTTTTTTGTTTGATGTTTTTATAAGTAGTTTTTTTTTATGTTATTTAATCTTATTACAGATTACATGTAATCAGTTACTACCCAGCTCTGTCTATATTTCATTCTGCTTTCTAAAGATTAGTTGGAAGTCTTGAGATTAATTACAACTGTTTTATTGAACCAACACTTATAGTTTTATACTTTGTATTTTAGTGGGTTTCACAAGTGAATCATCATATGTTGGTGTTGGTGGCATCAAAACATTTAAAAACATCTCCTGCTTCAAAACAAATGTGTGTTTAGGAACTTATATTTACTAGTTGGTCTCTTTGTCATCTGAAGACTTTTGTTTTGGAATTCATGTCTTAATCTGTATCTGCTGAAAATTTGTGGATATTTCTTTTTCTACCACTTTGACATTGAATTAAGAGTGTGCACATTAATATTAATATTTTTGTGAAGCCTGACTGGTTGAGTTTTCCATGCTGTCGGACCAAGAAGAGGCTACATTTTGTAGGAAATAGACTGATGTTTATTTTATCAAGACTCTTTTAATCGACAATTTTTTTAGTATTTTTTTAAATTACTATAAGATAATAAAGTTTGATAGTGTGAAATGTCATTTCTTGTCAACCTACTTTTCTCTAACTCAGTTTTTTTTGTGTGTGTGTGTGTGTGTGCCTTTGTTTGCCTGTGTTATAACAAAATGACACACCTCAAATTTGTTGTCATAATTTATAAAATAATGTATTAATGAATGAATAAATAAACAAACAAACTACTCACTGTTACTTTCAATTCCTCTAAACTGAAGTGCTAAACCAAAACCAAAAACATGTTCCACTGGCTTTGACACTTGACAACCATCAGCCAACGACTCTCACCTTTGTCTACAGTGGAGGTTTAAGTGTGAAACAAGTGCAGTGTTTTTCCAATACCTTCATGTTTATAAAATTCTCACAGTCGTCTTAACCTCAAATGAAAAAAAAAAACAGCATTGCAGTTCATCTGCTTTCATTGTTTACTAGATTTACACGTTTAGTGCACATTTAGCACTTGTCAGGTTCACCCAAAAATGAAAATTTGCTGTAAATTTACTCACCCTCAGGCCATGCAAGATGTTTTTTTCTTCAGTAGAGTTGTAAAAAAACATTTTTAGCTGAAACAATTATCCTTGGTGATTAATAAAATGCTAATCAGCAGCTATCAGCTATTGAGAGTCATAAAAGCATATCAGGGAACAAAATTAATACCTGTGGCTCCTGACAATATACTGAGGCTTTATGAATCAAAACAATTGGTGTGTGCAAGAAATTCTACATTCTTTACAATATTATTGCCTGCAATCTAGCCTTAGTCAAACAGAGAAGTCTGATTCTTTTCAGCAAACTGGTTCAAATAGCTGATTCACCGGTTCATTTACATACAGTAATACCATAAGTTATACACAGTTTAATCACCCAATAATGGACATGGATATTTTACCTGTCTAAAGACTATCAAGTGATTAAAATCTACTATTAATCAAGTCACCTTTTTACATAAACCATGCAAAACCATAAAAACTTTCATTCCACCACCTTCATCCGAGTGCTCAGTCCACATGCGTATATAACCGGCTCATGGTGGCCCTATCTTAAATCCTGTGGTAAACTATTCCGTTATTCCTCTGAGTCTGCACTTTCATGACATAATGCTGCTTTGACTGTCGGGTAGAAGTCTGCTGTGGTGCTCATCCCAGTGTGGGCTCGGCAGAAGTGCAGATCGAGGGTGCATAGTGGCCACAAAGTGGGCACCCTTCTGAATGCTAAAATGACGAATGGGACACCCTACAGTCTTGTGGACTTAACAGACATGTGCACAAGGCAGCTTTTGTAAGTCCGTAAGACCACTATTACACATGAAGTGTTCCATTTGGGACAGGGCCAGTCTTCCGTCCTAGTCAGATCTGTTTCCTAAAGCCTCGCTGCGGAGTTCACCTCAGTGCAGAGCTGAGTGTCTGTTACACCTCGGGTGTGCATTATTTTTCTAATAATTCAATGGCCCGGAGTCAATTATTCCACTTATACAATGGTTACCACACCTCAAGACATCGATCAGATGATATATTTAAAGGGATTCGTCCGGTTTTTGTACTTCAATCGCTATTGTGAGTAGGATTGTTTCTTCCGCATCTCATCCAACGCCTCTTTTGCTCGTTCCAAAATGTCATTTTAAAGTTGGTGATGGAGGCTTGAGCCATTGATAGCATTCTCCTGCAGTTATTAAGGAAGTTATTAGAAAGAGAGCGAGAGAGACAGAGACACACACTGAGAAAAAGAAAGAAAGAGAGATAGAGAGAGCTTGTGTGAATTAGGCTACCTCTGTGCGTCAAGAGAGCTGCCTGGAACTACGTTCGCCGTGCGTTTCTGAGAAAATAATTGCACACCTCAGAATGTTCGGCAGCCAATCAGATTAAAGCATTCAACGGCCCCGTAGTATAAATAGCTTTATTTTATTTTAAATACTTTGCATTTTAAAAATCAACTTCTAAATGTCTTTTCAGTAGTCTCTATAACATGGCACAATTTAATTTGTGGTTAATTAAGTGATGAAAAGCAGCTGCAAATGTTCTTCTTTGCATCAATAAAATGTGCAATACCTTGTTTTCCTACCAATATTATTAGTACTAACATGTAATTATTATATTAATATTTAACTTACATTGGAAAGGTTTCCGTGACCTCTCACGAGATTTTGGCAAAAATCTCACGATTTATACCAAAACATGATACATGATGGGATACACCTGGAATAGTGCTCCGGAGCGGTATTCAAGTGTGGATTTAGTGTGTGTTAAGTGCACTGCGCTTTGGCAGACTGCTCTGGGACAGACGTGCACGCTTACTTTCTGTTGTGTGCACGTGCTATCAAGTGGCCAAGACCTCAAGTGTGGGTATTTGGACAAGGCAACTGTGTTACACGTTTTAGTGGTGCAAAGATGAGTAGTAGTGATATTTAATTTGTACAACATTTGCAACTGCTTTTTATCACTTAATTCGAAGCAACACAAATTTAATTGTGTCATCTGTTATAGGGACTACTGAACAGAAATTGTTGATTTTAAATGCAAAGTATTTAAAATAAAAATTAAGCTGTGTAAACACTTGCATTTTTACAACACTGTAAGTATGTAACATTAAGAAATTTCTCCACACACTTACAGTTGCTACAATCGCCAGCTGTGCCCACGAGCTCTGGTAGAGGGCACTCCATCATGTGCCTTTGCCATTCACCCTGGACCCCATTTCCCATAATCCTTTCAGATCTCATCATTAGCACACAGCTGTCTCATATTAGCAGGACTATAAAGAGTGTACAATATACAGTATTTTGGCTTATTTTGAGTCAGGGCGACTGTCAGGCACATCTGAAAGTGAGTTTTGATTGAATAACTTGTAGATTTGTGCTCCTTGAGCCACAAACTGTTTCAGACTGATAAGTCTGATTTGGTTCACTACAAAAGTATGATTCATTTGCAAATCAGACAGTCTGGACCATTTTCATAATCCTACTCTATGGAATTGCAATGCTGCTGAGAAAAAAATAAATAAATACATAATTGTAAATAATACATAAATCTAAAGAAATGTAAAGAAACAAAGAATTAATATTTCCACGTTTCTCAACCTTATTAACGAATTGTATTTTTTGCAGATTTATTTATTTATTGATTTTTTTTTTTTTTACTAAACTAAGAACTAGTCAGAAATCACTGTCTGTAATGTGTTTTCATGGTGATATTTTACACATTTATAACATTTCTATTTATAATTTAATGTGTGTAGTGTTTAAATAGTTAGTAATCTATGTCTAAAAGCGTAACACTGTACATAGAGCTGTTTTGTATTTTGGAGCCATTTCCTCTGGAACGTCCTGTAGGATTTTTGAATGGAAGTTCATGATAAGGAAGACACATGTTTAATTCTGCCAAACTAAACTGAACTGAACTAAACTAAAATGTCTGCAGAGCTGTGGCAGACCCGATCCCTGACCGACATGTTTTGTGCACACTTTTATATTTTATTTTCTGCACACTGTGTATATACCAACATAATTTAGTCTATGTGTTTTCAGGAATTTAGTCCCCTTGGAATTATAAGGTTCTGTCTGACATTTTTGTCAAAATTGAGTTATTCACATATTCTTATTCTGTGTCAACGTATTTACATTATGTGAGAGATTTTTTTTAAATGTTGTGTACATTATGGGACTTTTATTTAAAAAACAATAAGGTTATATCTACACAGTCGAATGGAACACAAAAACTTTGAAGCTCAATATCTCAAAACTACTCGGAATGCAGATAGAACCTTATAATGCCAAGGGGATGATTTACAAATAACATTTGTGAACATAAACATGAAACTATACATAAAACAACATGAGAAAGAACACTTGAAATTTGTGGTATGTAGTTAATGAGGAAGCAACATACTTGTGGTATTTTTTTTTTTTTTTTTTTTTTTTTTTTTTAATACCAAAGAGAACTTATGAAAGACATAACAATTCAGCTAAAAGTAAAACATAATCAGAAAAGTCATAGAAAGTAAACGGTAAACTTTTATACAAATTTGTCATTTACAGCTGCTATTTGTTCATCAGTTGAAACAAAAGAGATTGAGGAAGCTTGAGTTTTTTTTTCCCCCCAGCAAAATAGGATTAAACCGGCAATAAACACTATAGTTAATACAGGTACTACAATGTAAACCCAGAGCAATGATTCCCCCACACTGTCTGCTCCTGCAACAAAACAAAAAAATCAACAAATTACTACATGTGATAAACACAATAGATTTGTCTATAATTTATATACAGCAGCATTCAGACTGCATCATTACTAGTTGGTCAAACACTTAATGTATTCAGATTTTATTTGAAGATTATATTCAGATATTTTTATAATTAAAATCATAATACTGTACATTAATCAACCAGTTTTACACACCGTTGATGGTCAGTTGTATAGTCTTAAGTTCAGATGAGTGAGTGATGTAGCAGTTGTATGTTCCTCCATCAGTGTGTTGAAGATTGTTGAGTTTGATGGAGAAGTTTCCACTCAGATACTCGTCAGGGAAACTTTCAGCTCTGTTCTTGAACTCTGAGTCCTGAAACGCTACTGAATCTTCACCCTTAACTATGTCGTACACAATCTTGCTGCCGTTCTGCCTCCAGTGCACATTAATGTCTTGCGGTGTAAGATCTTGTGCAGATAAAGAACACGGCAAAATAACGGAACCACCAATAAAAGCCTCTACTGTGTCCTGCAGAGATACTGACATCACACAAACTGTAAGTCCAAACACACAATCTGCCATTTATACATGGTACATGAATGTATCTTTCAAATGTAGTTTGTTTCATGCTCACCTTTATCTGTCAGCACTGCAAACACACAGATGAAGAACCAACTGCAGAAACAGAACAAAAAACAAGTTCCTATGAGTTCCTGTAACTCAACAAGTAGATCATCACTAGTAATGTCAACAACATAAGTTTGATTCTCATGTAACATCCTAAACGCAAACTTTTATACAGTTACAGTTTACTACACTTGAGTAAATGAGTAACAGCTTATATTATTAGCTCATATTAGTAACAGCTTGTAACAGCTGTGTCTGTATGTTAATGCAGTTCAGACACCCCGATGTCTGCGATCTCAGTGTCCCACACCCATTCAACACTGATGTGATTGGCCTAAATGGTGACTGACTTCTTTAAAATAACTAAGCCACATCTTACCCTACTGATGAAACATTAATACCTTGAACACATTGTAAGACTCGACATATAAAATACAATTAACTGCACATGCAGACACAAAAGTTGGCAATACAAAATGCTAATGCTAATTGCTAATAACTAAATCAAAATAATAGTTACAGCTATAAACCTATCATGAATTATGAATTAATAGTAATTAATAAAGATAAACATCTTAGCTCTAGTTTAAACAAAGAAACTGGTGACCAAAATACATCAGGCAAAAACACTGATAAGAGCAAGCGGACTACAACAGGCCTTCAGTTATACCGCTGAAGGACAACACGTTTGTTCAAAAGCGTTTCATTCACATTTCATCAAACATACCTGATCTTCATGGTTCCCTAAATATTATTAATATGTATACTTAAATTTATTGTATCTAAATGCTTAAAATTGAGATTAATATTTAGATACTCGAACAACAGGAAATAACTCTTTTGTTTCAGATGACCATCAAGTGACGTCACAGACAGAATCCAAGCGCAAACGCACCAGATATTTCTGTTAACTGTGTTTGTAAATTTACTATAATATTTCTATATACTATAGTTGACTTTCACAAGCTTTTCACATGTGCTCTTGATATTATACACAATCTCCACCATAAGTCATATCAAACATGTCTCTGTCATGTGTGGACTTTTGTTCAACAATAAAAGATATGGCAAACTTACTTTTTTTTTCTTATCTTCACTGGTTAGACTACAAAATATTGCGCCAGGTTTCATAGAAAAATAATTAAATTGGATAAAAAATAATAATAATAATACTTTATCATTTCAATAGGTAGATATGAATCCTTACATGTAATGTGATTTGGTTCCAATTACTATTTTAAGAAAATAGAGTAAATTTAATCAGTAACTTACATGAATATGAGAGTGAAGCTTCCTTTAGACTCTGAGTAAAGGCTGTATCCTGATCCTCAAATGCAAAAAAAATTCTGAAACTTGTCTTATATTCCATTGTGTCACAGCTTCCATGTGTCTCAGTATACTGTCATGTCTCGACTTCAGTTTCTGATCATAGAAAGAGCAGGACAAGAACACAGAGCTGCTTGTTACATCTTTATTTGTGACCTGGAGAGAAACTAAAAGAGAGAGAATTAAAAAACAAACACAGGGAAATAAGGTCTGAAGCTTTCATGAATTTGCCTTTCAAATGGTTTTAAAAATGAGTAATTACCGAACATGTGGCATTTTCTACTATAAGAAATTACCTGTATTGACTGCCTCATTTTGTTTTCGGGTCCTGACAGACTGAACAGGTGCTTCTAAGTGGCACAGGAGTGGAATCAGTCTCACAGCATCAGAGACAGGAGTAATGGAAAGAGATGTAAACACTTGGCTCCAGGATATTGGAGCTGAATATATCACAGATGAGCTCAGCCCCATGTGGCTGCTCCGCGGCAACAAAATAAACACAATTAACCAAATGTAAAATACAGCTTACAACATACTTTAAGTTATTGGATTATTTATATTATATTACATATATAAAAAAAATATGAAAAAAATGGCTACTGTTGATCACACTAGTCTACTCTAATGTTTCACCAGGAATTTTGTTTTGAAACTTTTGTTTTGTAAAAAATATGGCACATAGTCACACTTGTGGTGTTCCCGGTCAAAAATGACCGGCCTATAAAAAATAGATTATAAATCACTCATTATACATTTTCACCCAATCTTGGATTCAATCTTTTTGTCAGCTTGTTCTCTTTCAATTAGGACTGGTTTTATATTTCTGTTTGCATCTGATTAATCGTGGGCCTCATTTATCTGAGAGTAGGCATGGTCAAAAATGGTCACAATGGCCGACCATTGAAAGTGAATGGCGAGAGACTGAAAATAACAGAACAATTTAGTTTTCAGGAGCATGCATGTTCATTATTTTCACGTACACATATGAGCATATGTGCTTGCAAACATCGAGCCCTTGGACCTGTGCATGTATCGATACATTTATACACACGCTACCCAGACACACACACGTTAAAACACACAAACTTTTTTGAGTATTACACACATTCTTTTCCACAGAGAGAAATTTGATCCTACCCTAACCTGAACCTAATATACATTTATCCATCTGACATTACCACACACACACACACACACACACACAAACACAAATTGGCCGTGACTGCAGTGACCCGGCTTCAAAAGAATCTTTCTTTCATGTTCTTGTTTCATCACAGCTTCCAGACAAAATATTATGACATTTTGTTTTGGAACTGTGAGGTTCTCACACAGAACTAGACAATATTTACAAATATACATCATGCGATAGCACAGGCATATATAAATGCCTCACAGCAACTTGCTTGTCATTCATTTGTGGCAGCAAAATGGCAAAGCAGCTCTCTGCACATGATGTTATTCATCAGATTTTTGACTCAGAAACTAGTGAGGAGGAGGAAATGCAGGATGCATCTTGCAGTGAAGATGTTTCTGAAGAGGAAGGCACCACTGAATTGGCTACGGAGCTTGAAACAACTGATGAGGAGCTGTCTTCCAGAGATGAGGGCCCAGCTGAGGTTACCGTTTCATTCTGGTCAAAAGATGGAACTTTGTCCTGGTCTCCATTCATTCATTTTATAGGCCGGTCATTTTTGACCGGGAACACAACAAGTGTGACTATGTGCCATATTTTTTACAAAACAAAAGTTTTAAAAACAAAATTCCTGGTGAAACATTAGAGTAGACTAGTGTGATCAACAGTAGCCATTTTTTTCATATTTTTTTTTTTCATATTTCCAAATTTACTCATAAATTATTTGTTTTTTACTGAAAAAAATGAGATGCCTACTCTCAGATAAATGAGGCCCATGATTAATCAGATGCAAACAGAAATATAAAACCTGTCCTAATTGAAAGAGAACAAGTTGACAAAAAGATTGAATCCAAGATTGGGTGAAAATATGGTATAATGAGTGATTTATAAGCTTTTTTTTATGGGCCGGTCATTTTTGACCGGGAACACCACAAGTGTGACAATGTACCATTTTATACAAAATAAGTTTTTAAAAACAAAATTCCTGGTGAAAATTTTAAGTTGACTAGTGTGATCAACAATACCAATTTTCTTCAGATTTTATTTAATATTTCCAAAATTATTCAAAAATGTAAAAAAAATTACTCAAAAAATGAAATGCCTACTCTCAAATAAATGAGGCCTATGATTATTCAGATGCAAATCAAAATATAAAACCAGTCCTAATTGAAAGAGAACATGTTGACAAAATGATTGAATCCAAGATTGGGGTGAAAATATGGTATAAATGAGTGATTTATAAGCTTTTTTTTATGGGCCGGTCATTTTGACCGGGAAACACCACAAGTGTGACAATGTACCATTTTATACAAAATAAAAGTTTTTAAAAAACAAAAATTCCTGGTGAAAATTTTAAGTTGACTAGTGTGATCAACAATACCAATTTTCTTCAGATTTTATTTAATATTTCCAAAATGATTAAAAAAATTTAAAAAAATTACTCAAAAAATGAAATGCCTACTCTCAAATAAATGAGGCCTATGATTATTCAGATGCAAATCAAAATATAAAACCAGTCCTAATTGAAAGAGAACATGTTGACAAAAAGATTGAATCCAAGATTGGGTGAAAATATGGTATAATGAGTGATTTATAAGCTTTTTTTTTTTATGGGCCGGTCATTTTTGACCGGGAACACCACAGGTGTTATAGGGTTTTGAACACCACATGAGGGTTAAGTCAATTTGTGTATCCTCTAAACAATATTAAATCTCAAATTTATAAAACTTGAAATAAAAGTCGGAGGTTTACTGTAAAATCATTTTCATTGTACATTTTTTCAACTTAAGGGCCTGTTATTCATGGCGTGGCTGTACAGAATAACAAATTTATATTGTTTGAACTATTTTCAAATATTTCCAGTGAACAACAAGACAAAATCTATGTATAGCTGACATACAGGGAGGCAAGATGGTGCCTAAACACATTAGTGTCTTCTTGTAAGGCATATGTAAATATAATAGGCAAATATGTATGTATTAAATGAATATTGAGCTCCATATTCAGTTTGTATTCCTAAACAAATAAGAGTGTTTGCATTTCAAGACAGTGGTTTCCTCTGGAAATTCATTTTTTAGAATTACAATTCACAATTTATGAGTAAAATAAGATCTGCAGTTAACATTAGGCTTCTTGAATAGACTTTCATGTGTTTTATTCAACAGATTACATACAGGCGTGTGGATTTTGTGTAAGGTCTAAAAGTGTCGCAAGTGTCAGGGTTCTGCCCTGGCAGCTGTGTCTATTTTGTCTTTGTTTAGTGTTTCTCTGTTTGTCCTGTGTACCACATGGCTTTGTCTTTGTTTATGTTTGCCATGTGCTCCTTTCGTCCTGCCCCCTTGTTTCACATTACCACACCCCCTTCGTTTAGAGTCCTTGTTTGGCGCTCATTAATTGATTGTTCTCATTGTGTTGTGTGCTTTCCTTCCTATTTATTGTGCTCATTTCCCTCATGTGTTTGCTGGTTCGTTTTGCTGTGTGAGTTAGTGTTTGCTTAGCTTGCTAGCGGATCTTTACTAATCAAGATTTTCTTTGTCTGTTAAAGTCTGGTATTTATTAGTTTAAGTTTATCTTGTCACTGTTTAGTCAAGTTTCAGTTTTTCTTTTTGTTTGGATCTCATTTTTAGTTTCTCTTGAGTTTGACTTGTTTTTGAGTTTGACTTGTTTTTGTTGTTGAGTTTGAGTTTCTTGATTTAGTCTTTCCAGTTATTTCTAGAACTTTATTTTGTATTTTTCTTTACCTTTTAGTTTACCTTGGTAAGTCAGCTTTGGTTATTTCTCTAGCTCCCCTTTTATCTTGTTTCTAGGTCATAGCATTCTTGTCTGTCTTTTTTGCTCTTTGTTTTCTATTATTATTATTATTATTATTATTATTATTATTATTATTATATTATTATTTTTTTTTTTTTTTTTTTTTTTTTTTTTTTTTTTGTTGTCTTAAGTCTTGTCTAGTGTTTTGTGAGTTCTGTTTGTTCCTGTCTTGCCTCCTGCTTTCTCCCTGGCCACTGGGTCTCCCTGCCTGGAGGTCTGCTTGTGCGGCTTCACCTCCATAACCAAGTGCCCTTGATTCCTGGTGCTGTGGTCTGGTCTCTAGCACAGCCTCCTCTACAGTCCTGCACTCGGTTGTTACCCAGGGCCCTCCTCGGCGGTCATCCCCCCCATCTGCCTGCTTCACTGTTGTATGCCCTATCCTACTGTCTGGACTGTTCAACCCACTCCCTCCTATCGTGCTTGTCTAATTTGTCAATAAACGTCCCTTGTTCAATCTGCATTTGGGTCCTCTCCCTCAGTACCCCTGACAGCAAGAGTATGACTTTAGGTGCTTGATGAATGAATCTACTTTAACAAGACCAAAATGGTCCTAAAAGTGCGATTTATTGTTTTGTCCAGCAACTACTGTAGTTGTGCTCTTCTGACAGCAGTCTGCAGAGCTGCAGCATACCTCAACTCTGAACACATTCCCTTACGAAAAAGAAGTTTATTCAAGTGTGCTATTAGTATACTTTTTTTTTTTTTAACTAAAAATAGGAAAGTATGCTTTTAGTTTACTTTTTATGTACTTTTTAAAAATGGTCTTTATGTATTCCTCAGAAATATACTTAAAATGACATTTAAGTATACTTGACCTATACTTAGAAAAAGTCTAAATATACTTGAACTTTACTTAAGTATACTTATTAAAATAAACTTTAAGTATACTACTTTTTGGTAAGGGTTTCTATATACAAATTGTATCAGTCTTATCTTATATGTATTAGGCCAATATGTAAACAGGAGTTCTAAATGAAAGGAACTGTTGGAGGAATTAATTCATCTAGTGCTATTCTGAAACTTACCCTTGAAAGTGTTGCTAATATCAAGCTTCAAGCTGTTGAACATAGTGTATCATGTATAACATAGATGATATTTTCAGTTGATTATAAATGAAAATATGTAATAGATGTCTATGTGGCCTCTACTGCCCTCAGGAGACTGGAAGTGGTAGTTCTCCACTTACAAGCCTTTTGTTAGTGAATTTGGAGTATTCTAAATGAAACCCAATGCCATCATGATCCAGCAGACAGATTTCTGGTCTCACCACTGGATGGCAGCGGTTACTTTTATTAATTCTCTCTGTGTTTCACATGATTGGTTCTTCTCTGATCACCACTTTCATATGCACTTTCTCACAGTACAGAGTTCACAGTATACTCAGGATCAAACCAGGATCAAACCAACAAGTGAACCACTGATCCCAATCTAAACTTGGTTGGATTTGTTTGGTTTATAAACTTTTTTCAACTTGCTCTTCCATAGAATCCTACTAGAAGCTACTTAGCCTATTTGCAGAATTGAAGGGATAGTTCACCAAAAAAAATGTAAACTCTGTCATTAATTACTCACTCTCATGTTGTTCCAAACACGTAAGACCTTAGTTCATCTTTGGAACATAAATAAAGATATTTATTTATGAAATCCGAGAGCTTTCTGACACATCAGTGTTTCAACCATAATTTGACAAAGCTATGATAATATTTTTATGTGCAAAGAAAACACAAATAACAACTTTATTTAACAATCCTTCTCCTCTTCATCACCACTGGCCGCCTTTCACGAGAGTATAATGTTTAGTTTTAAATTATTGAATATGTTGTAAATTAAATTGTGTGTGGGGGTCCACATATCCAGTGACCTCTCTTGGTCTGCTAACATCTCAGCAACAATCAAAAAGACACAGCAATGACAGCACTTCCTCAGGGTGCTCAGGAAAAACAACTTGGAGTGTAAGCTGCTGGTTTCCTTTTACCCCTCCACCATCAAAAGCATGCTATTGTATTGTATCTCGGTGTGGTACTCCAGTTGCACTGGAGAAGTCAAGAGAGCCCTCCAAAGAGTAGCTGCTCGCTCCACTCCCTGGAAAGCATTGCTCACTCCCACTATCTCTCAAGGGGCAAAAACATCTCAAGGGCCAAAGACAGTTTCGATTTGTACTTTACTGTTTAATGTTAATGTAGAGGTCAATGTGCAGTACTGTCAATGGTCACAGATTGCTCAATGTGCAATATTATGACTCACTGCTTGTATATATTTTTATAATTGCACTGTACAGTCTATAGTCTTATTTATTGTCTGTTATATGTTTATATACAGAAAAATCCAATGACAATAAAGGCTTTCAATTCAATTCAAATTCAGTTCAGTTCAGTTTACTGAATTCACACTGTCCTATAGATCAGGGGTGGAAAACGTCGATCCTGGAGAGCCGCAGCCATGCAGAGTTTTGCTTCAACCCTAATCAAACACACCGGAACAAGCTAATCAAGGTCTGAAGGGTTATCAGAAAGCTACAGGCAGGTGAGTTTTAATTAGGGTTGGAGCTGAACTCTGTAAGGCTACGGCTCTCCAGGACCATTTGCCACCCCTGCTATAGACAGTTGAGCCCGGTCTCATGAAAATGAGTATACATCAAATAAAAACAAAATCTTGTGGTATGGATATGCAAAAATTGACTTTAGCGTGCGTATGATATGCATGTGTTTGGCGTGCATATGATATGAAATTTGTTGGCATGCATATGATAGGCAGTTCCCCTTTCATGCCCGAGGTTTCCCAGAATTGTGATGAGTCATGATGTCTAAGCTGTGAGGGTGGTTATATTACAGCCATTGTTATGGCAGGACGGGCTTACTTGAATACAGCTATCTGAGGCTAACTGTGTCTTACTGGCAATTGCTGTGAGCCCTCTCCTGGAGTGATCCCCTTTCCTAGACCCTAGCTATCTGAGGATAGCTATGTGATAGCTCAGTGATCGCTCCACTACCTAGGGTTTTAAGTAGCGGTCTCTTGAACCCTTGCCTAGAGAGCGCTATCTCCCCTGCTAGGGTTGTAAGTAGATAGCCCACACTCTGTGGTTTGGGCAGTTTTGCAGGAAGGTTTTGTCTGGCTATCTAGGCTAGCTGTGTATGGTTATTCTGTTCTACAAGCCTTCATAAGACCTTTAGGACATACTGTTGATATCTGAGGACAGCATAGATTCGGGATACCTCCCAGAAATTACTTTTTGCAGGTTGGGATGTCTGCTATCTGAGGATAGTTGTGCTCTTAACTTGGGTGGGATATTCCCCTTGAACTAATCGGGTTCCCCATTTCTGCCAAGTTGTGTGAGTGGCCCGTGGCACAGTGGTATGGCCCCTTTCTGAGGAAAGACTCTGTGTATGTTTGTCACTTCCTTGGTGCTCCCCACCAGGTGGACAGGCATGTGCCTTGGCACGGCATGGTTGGATTATGTTCCACAATGTGCCCCCTGGGGGTGCAGCATGGAGTTTCCTAGAAGGGGAACGTCTCGGGTTACGCATGTAACCATGGTTCCCTGAGAGGGAACGAGATGCTGTGCTCCCTCGCAATACCTTCAGCCTGTCTGTTTATGTCTCCTTCAGACAGCTAAGTGGATGACGTATTCAGCAGGTGCCCTTTTATACTTCCGGGCACCCCAATTATGATGTCATGGGCCAGGTGGACCAATAGATTGGCATTGTTTCACACGTGTTTCAGACACCGGTCATGCACGCTGCATTCCCCAATGTACCCTCTAGGGGGCTCAACGTCTCGTTCCCTCTCGGGGAACCATCGTTACATGCATTACCCCGAGGCATTTTCATGTACATATGATACGCATCCACCCCACAACCCTAATCGTACCCCTTGCGTAGTATATTCACACCAAAGTCAATTTTTGCATTTCAGTGCCACAAGTTTTTGTTTTATTTGGCATACTATTTGAACACACTTTCATGAGATGGTGTTAGACAGTTTTTAAGGGGTAAATTAACTACAAATAATGAGTGAGAGCAATATAAGGGTTTCAAAAGTATAAAAGAGCACATTTGGTTCACTGAGGCCCCGTACCTGGAGCTTGCTTTGTCTGCCCTTTATTACCAGAGATCATTTTCTCAGAGCAAATGTCATGAATGATGCCAAACTTCCTGTGAAATCTGACCTATTATTATAAGCTTACTATTGTGAATTGGAGTTAAGGCATTTTTAATTTTTATGTACTCAAAAATAGATTTTTGTTCATTTTTAACCAGATTTTTTTTTGTCATACACATTTAATAAAGTGATGAGGGCCTTTGTTATTGAGGTTGTAGATCATTGTGTGTTTAAAAAAAACGTGTGTACAATATGGTCGAAAACTTGACTTCCTCTTCTTCATTTCTTTCTTGCCTTCTTCACACATGCAGTGCGGAGGGAACCGGATTTTATATTGAAGTGATCAAGACAACAACATGAAGATCAAACAGCTTCAGATCTGTAAGTTTACATATTATAATTTTTTTTTTTAACATACATTCACAAACTTTCGAAACTCTAAACTTTTATAATATGTATTTTTTTTTTTTTTTTTTTTTTTTTTTTTTTTCACACAGTGGTATTAATCTGTTGTCAGTATGCAGTTGCAGATCTATTAACTGATCTGGGATCAAATGTGATCATAAACTGTGATCTTGATGAAAATGATGTTTATTGGATTTTACTGAAAACAGCAGATCCTCCAACAGTGATTCTACGATCATTCTCAACACAAACAAAATCACCTTTTTACCATAATAAAATATTCAGAAAGAAATATTCATTGCAGTTTAAAACATCGTCTGGTTATTAATAATGTGACTGCTGATGAATTAGAAGTTTATTACTTTATGAACACAGAAACACCTCTAAAATTCAGCAACAGCACCAGAATATACTTCAGCGGTGAGTTAATTTACTTCTGTAGTGATTAAAACAGTCTGATAATCAGTGTGATTATTTACATTTGTTTTTTAGTATAGTTTTATTAGAAAAAAATTAAGCCCTCTCATCGGTTGCTCCACATAGAGATGAATCTTTTGTCAATATTTAATTTAGTTCTGTAAATCTGTATCATTGTTATTGTGCTCCAGGAAAAGACTGACTGTAACAGACTGTGCATGTGTTTTTTATTTTTATTTTTATTTATTTTTTTTATACAGAATCAGTTCAACTAACTGAGTGTCACAATCAAACACAATGGCAGATTATTATTATGATATCTGGTCTGATGAACGGACTTCTGCTCATTCTGCTGATCAGTGAGTTATTCTTCTTAAATTAAATTAGCACAATAAATAAACACTAGCGGTGCTGTCTGTAAAAACACAGTGGTGCTGTCTGTGAAAATATCCATATTATGCTCTTCTGCAGTAAGAGGTTTTTCATAGTCTTTTGACTTTAGTTTGGCATGTTTGTGTCTCCATATGGTACAGTTTAGAAATATTAAATCTGAACTGTCTTTCATTCTTAGTTTTCACCGCTAGAAAAGCAGAATGGTTGGAAAAATCTGTTTATAATGCTGATCTGCAGACAAAAGTTACATATCGGCTTCAAGATGCAAAACTATTGCAAGTACAATAAGGTAAATATGTGAAAACATTTTAAATCTTAAAATTGTTCAAATTCATTATTATTATTTTTTATTTAAATATTTACACTAATTGTTTTACTTAAGTACAACAAACTATATTAGATCTTTGTTCAGATTAGTTTTAGGTTAAGTGCAGTTGAAATGCTAATTGTTTTCCTCATTGCTCTTTCAGTGCGCCAAGGTGAAGAACTATTCATCTGAATATTGAATATTTGAATGAAATGTAATATTTCCACCATTACTGGACAGTGAACAAGATACGGTTTATGAGTTAAATATGCATTAAGCCTCACTGTCAGATTAATTGGAATTCCTTTATCAAGTATGATGTAAAGTTTTTGATCTGGTTCATTCACATTTAGCCATTAAAATGTTTTTGTATGCAACAATAAATCAATTGAAAAAGAAGTCAAAGGCTGCTAGACCTTATACAGTAGTGAATAGCAATTTACCAATGTACTTCTGCTTACTTTGTTAACTATTTCAGAAATAAAAACATATTGTTTTTATATAATTTTGTATTTAGGAAAAAGTGTATTGTATTTATCCCTTGCTAAATAAATAAATTAATAAATAAATAAAATGTTATTGTTTTATTTTCATTTTTATTTATTTATTTTGATGTTTGGCTTAGTGTTATGTTAGAATCATTATTATACTCTTATACCTTTTTGTTCTTTAATATTTTCATTTTCTTTAGTTTTATTTTTTGTTTTTCATTTAACTGTTAAGTTTTGAAATTTTGTTGTATGCATTTGTCATTTTTATCTAATTTCTTTATTTTTTAAAATGTGTATAGGTAGTATTCATAAAGTTTTAGCTTTTAGTTTTGGCTCTGTTTTTAGTTATTTTAATGCTTCAGTTGATTGCTTCTGTTGTCCTCATTTGTAAGTCACTTTGGATAAAGGCGTCTGATAAATGCTAAATCATTTCTTTTGGTCCATGTTGTCTTGTATTCTAATAAACAGAAACCAAAATTTTAGATACCAGTTAAATTGTGCAGTTCTAGATTCCAATTTCAATACCAAAGCAAAAACGCCCAGCCTAACAAATATAAATTTCAAATATTATTAAAGACTAGTGAACAAACATTTAAAGAAGAGAACAAATATACAAAATGACAAGCAATAGCAGAAATTGTAAATAAACCAAACAAAGTCACCAATTAAACAATGTTTTAATTTTTCAGGCTTGTAGGTGTCCAGGTGCAGAAATTTAATAATCTTAATAATATCTAAATAAAATCATATATCAGATCTTTTATCATATCTGTATAATTTCATTTAAACTATTTTCTATTAATTCGTAATAAAAATAACAGTTATTCTACATTTTCTACAAAAAAAAAAAAATAAAAAATTACGGATAAACTGAAATGTTAAACCGAAACCAGAAATTTGTTCCACTGGTTTGGTCGTTTTGCTCACAAACAGCGTCTGTCACCTTTGTCTAGAGTTAAGGTTTTCTAAAACCTTTACACATTTATGTTACTCATTTCTCATAGCTCAGATGGAAACAGCAGCGTTGCAGTATAAACTCTGTCTTGTGACATGATGCTTTTTTTGTGTATCTAGATATATCTATATATCTAGAGCTCACTGAAATTGAATCATATGGTTTATTTAGATCTAAAGTGCTGCTCAGAAAGTCATGTAGTGTAGACCATACATGGCAGCAATAAAATAAGTACATTGTATATACTTATGGATTAAAATATAATTTCTATCTTAAATTTGTGTGACAGGAGCTGTTTAGCTTGACAGTACTTTCCCTGACTATAATATGCCTCAAAAATATGAATAAAAAGTATGATACTACTAACCATTTTCTGCACGAAGAGACCTGAATGATGTCATTTCTGGTATAAATGATGTCACATATGTGTGGATTCTAAATTAGTATTTTTATTCATTATAATTTGCATACCAAAGCACTGTGAAAAGCTTCTAACAATTTGTCTTGGTGTACCACCAATTTTTTTTTTTTTTTTTACCGAATCCCTGGAGTGAAACATATAAAATCCCGGAGGATTGTGGTGGGTATGACCACGCATGCAACATCTCTTACGATGAGCAGAAACACAGAGGTTTAAAAGATACAACAACCTTTTTGTGTGAGATAAACATTAGATGTATTAAAAAATAGAGTGTAATAAATACAGTTGTCAGAGCTACGAATCCCCTTTGGCTTTTGTTATTATCAATGTTGTTCATAAATGCTTTGTATAAAATGTAGCTTAATATATAATTCAGCACAGCAGCTTCTCTTATAGTGTGATATTGATTAATATCTCATTTTCATTACACTGACAGATCGAACAGCTTCTGTAAAGACAGTCAACATTATAATTTTGGACACTTGAATGTTTTTTCTGTTTGTATCAGGGCTCCTCTGCTGCCCTCTGCAGGTCATTCATGATAGGTAACTAGGATTTTTAGTGTTATATATGTTATGCAGTTCTTGCATATAGGCTCTAGGGGGCAGTAGATGAAAAAGTAAGTCAAGTTGATATATGAAATTGTGAATGCAGAAGTGTGATAAAAATCTGATGTTTTTCGTTAAATGAGTGGTGCTTGAGAGGAAACTCTCAACAGCAGAATGTGAGAAGAGCCCAATTCCATGTGTTCATGATATTCAGGTGCCAACACACGACTGGGGCCCTTAGAGACCATTAAAGAGGTTGGTTATGATGAAGGGACATTTATTTGGAGTTCAAACATTGATTCTTTTTAATACTCCAAATGTGCACACCACTTATATTATGTTCACATGCTAACATATGTTATTTGCAATCAATGTTTGTATATATTTTTATACTGAAAGGCTTTTGATTAATAAGTATAATTACCCTGATTTTGATTGTTATTATGTTTGGTGGTAAAGGTTTTTTGAAGAAGCACAAAAGAAAGACAAAATGGTAATGCAAAATATTATTTTATCACAGATGTACTCATGGTTTAAAGAAGGTGTTGAAAAAATAAATCACATTGAGGTCGGGGGTCATTTGGGGTCTCATAAAACAATAAAGCTCATTTGATAAGCATTTAACCCTTCAGTTATGCCAGTGAACATTAATTGCTACAGACATATTTATTTAGTAAGGTTTTTGGCTTCTGTCTTATTCAGTTCATGTAAATATACAGTACTGTGTATGTGAGCATTCTCACAAAATATAAAAACTATGACAAAAGCTGTTTTAAAAGGGTGAGCAATATTGATTTGATTTATAAAGATTTACTGTTAAAATAAACCTGTTGTGGCTTTGTTTTTCACTTTACAGTAATATGTCTAAAACTTTACACAGTATACTGTAAATTTCTCCATGCATCTTGCCACAGCTCAGAGTCAAATATTTAAAGTGTCTTTTGCTGAACTCTCAAACATTCCTGCTGTCTCTGCGTCTCAATACATTGTCTTTTTCATCACTGTCAAGATCTGATGTCTTCATTTTGACCTGAAAGAGAGAGAATCAAATGTCAAACATACAGCCTTTTCATAAATTTGCCATTCAAATTTCATTCAAATTGGTTTATAGGCATATTAGCACACATATTTGGTTTTGTGCCTTTCCTTTATGGTTACATTAATCAAACTTTTTGGCCCACATTTGTTATGTATCTATTATCATTAATATTTGTCTTTGAAGTTTTTTTCTGATCAGAGTGATCAGACTGGTTCTCAAATACATAGATACGTGTCGTTTAGTTTGCGTGTCAGCTGATGTTTGATGTTTTACATTCACTAAGGCATGGAGATACTCCAGGATGCTGGTGATATAAACACTACTGTAAGTCAAAAGATGCCACACCCGTTTTTCTACCAAATTCTGCTTATCATTGAATGATGTGTTAAAGGAATTAATGAATCATTTAAAAATTTGGTAAAGGATGTACTGTTTCAATAGACCAATTCTGTTTCTGCAAACAGTAATGATGTTTTTTTGTGGGTGGAGCCTATCTAATGGCAGAAAATGACAGTTTTCAAGTAGCAGTCTATGGAATCATGGAATAAAAGAATAAATAATGGTAAATTTGTGTTTATATTTTTATATATACGCTTGCCATACTGGGTTAACCATGCTTTTTTAGTCAGGAGAAAGGATTGTTTTCCCTCACGACAAGCCCCCAGCTATGACGAGACACCGACCAAGTTGGTCGCAACCCTCTCATAAACGTTAAAGGAAACTGAGGAATGTGTAAGTAAAGCATGTCATGGAGCAGTCAATAGTTCCAAACAACCAATAGTTCCAGCATTGATCCCCATTCATTTCAGTGCTTCTCAAGAAAACTCGCTGGTAGATTGAAGAAATTACTGCATTTTTAGACATTTTAACGGATTTTTGACCTCTCAGGAGTCTAGCCAGTTGTGGGTTTTTTTTTTGTAGCATTTTATAGTTAACGTTTGTTGTTAGATAATAGGTAGTTAAACTATAAATTTAATTTTTTTTTTAGTTTTTTTTGTGTTTCTGTAATCCTCTCTCCCTGTAGGAGGTCGAATAAGTTTCTGTGAAGACTGCTCACTCAAAGAAAAGTGCCGTCACTGGATATTTTAAATAATAAAGAGTCTAACTGAATGCAGTTGGTAGACTTTTTTTTTTTTTTTTTACGTCTTTTTTTTGGGTTTACATTTACATTTAGTCATTTCGCAGACGCTTTGCAAGCGACTTACAATTCGGGGATACATAAAGCAATTCTTCTTAAAGAGGCAAACAGACACAGGAAGTGCTTGTAATACCAAGTTTTAGACATTGTTCAAATAAGTACAAGCTAGAAAGAGAAGGAATAAATAAAAATAATCTATATTTTTCATCTTGATGTCAATAAGCTTCGAAAGAGATGAGTTTTCAGCTGTCGCTTGAAAATTGTCAGGGATTCCGCATTCCGGATAGGGGTGGGAAGATCATTCCACCAGCTGGGAATGGTGAACGAGAATGTTCTGGAAAGTGATTTTGAGCCTGTCTGTGATGGTACCACGAGGCGCCGCTCACTAGCAGATCTCAGACTTCTGGAGAGGATGTAGATTTGAAGTAGTGAGTGGAAGTAGGCGGGTGCTGAGCCTGTGGCTGTTCTATATGCAAGCATCAATGTCTTGAACTTGATGCGAGCCGCAAACGGTAGCCAGTGTAAGGAGATAAAGAGAGGTGTAACATGGGCTCTTTTGGGCTCGTTGAAGACCAGTCGTGCCGTTGCATTCTGAATCATTTGTAGAGGTTTGATTTTGCTTGATGGAAGTCCAGCCAGAAGAGCATTGCAGTAGTCCAGCCTAGAAATGACAAGACGTTGTGCAGCTTGCTCCGTTAGAAAGGGTCTGATTTTCTGATGTTGTGCAATGCAAACCTGCAAGATCATCAGAGACCCAAGAACCCCAGTGACAAGTTGAATTGCTTTGGATACCACCCCTCCCCAGGCAACCCTGAAATACCTATCAGTGAGAGGATTCAAACCAGAGAAGTGGAATCCCTGTGATGCCCAGTGATGAGAGGGCAGACAGGAGGATCTGATGATTGACAGTGTCAAAAGCAGCAGATAGATCCAGCAGAATAAGAACTGATGATGTGGAATCAGCTTTTAGTGCAGTAGCGCAGTCTAAGTTGAATGGCCACTCCTGAAACCTGAGTGGTTAGCATCCAGTTTGTTGTTCTATAAGAGAAACAATGATATCTGGTTGAAAACAAGTCTTTCAAGGGTTTTCACTATGAATGGAAGGAGAGAGACAGGTCTGTAGCTATCTGTAAGTGAAGTGTTTAATGTAGGTTTTTTTGAGGACTGGGGTTACCTGAATCTGCTTGAATGCAGTGGGGAAGATGCCAGTGAGGAGAGAAGAGTTGATGATGTGTGTGAGTGCTGATAAAAGTGTAAGAGAGATTGCTTGGAGGAGGTGTGAGGGGATTGGGTCTAGAGGGCATGTTGTAGGATGGCTGGAGGGGAGAAGTTTTGATACTTCTGCCTCAGTAAGAGGACAGAAGGAGAAGTAGGAAGTTTTAGCTGTGGGTGTGGTTGGATTGAGGTCCTGTGTGTGCTGGGCTGAGAATTACTCACTGATTAACAGACTACTGACTACTGACTGACTACAGGTTAAATTATATATTTGCTTGCATTCATTAACAATCAATTGAGTCTTTGAATTTCATAAAATTACATTAGGTTGTGAGTAATTAAACCTTTTTAAATTTTTTTTTTTTTTTTTTTTTTTTTTAAATCTAAACTTATCAAAATTGAGTGTTTGATAATGTCTAAATGTATATTAACCGGTACAGTCCCACATATGGGATTTTTATTTCCGAGCCCCTGGGAGTACAGTCCCACATATTGGATTTAGAATGTTCGGTGACGTCGCATAACTGCCAAATTCAAACTGTGGTCTGGCGCTGAGCCAGAGAGAGACGTGCACTGTTCTTGTCATATTATCACAACTATGCAGTGTTCTTAACCACATAATGCATATTTTAGGTTTCAGACATTTAAATACACAGTAAAACAATACATTTAGAGTTAAAAAAAAAGTAAACACATATGTCTATGGAAGCAACAATAACAATCCATTCAGATTTAATTTGCAGATGTGTTTTATTCATATCAGATACACATAGTTTAAGTAACTATAAAGTTCACTCTATTCTTCTCCCAGTTCACCCGCCACTTATTACTTGTATTTTGGGAGAAATTAATTCACATGCTGTAAATCTGACTGACAGGACTCTCTGAACTGCAGCGCGAACAAACATGGCGGCGCCCATCTCACATTACAGATCACGATCAAGATCATTTAGAAAGGTTTTTAAACGACAAAACACACTCATTTACACATATTTATGAATCGGAATATCAAATTTTTCATGAATTTGTGAATATTTTAAATAAAAAAAGGAAAAACAAAATAAAAGCGTTCCATCTGTCATACAGTGTTATTGTATACGCGGTGTGTCACGTGACAAGCCTGACACGTCACCATGGAAACAGTAAGGGGAACGTTCTAAAATAATGGTCGCCTTAAAAAAAAACTCACTCTGGGGGGACCGCTAGAATATTTTAAACTCAATACTGAAAAGGTTAAAATGCAGAACCTTAAAAAAATAACAAATTGTGAAACTTGTGTATTAAATAAAATCAATGCACACAGACTGAAGTAGTTTAAGCCTTTGGTTCTTTTAACTGTGATGATTTTGGCTCACATTTAACAAAAACGCACCAATTCACTATCTCAACAAATTAGAATATGGTGACATGCCAATCAGCTAATCAACTCAAAACACCTGCAAAAGGTTTCCTGAGCCTTCAAAATGGTCTCTCAGTTTGGTTCACTAGGCTACACAATCATGGGGAAGACTGTTGATCTGACAGTTGTCCAGAAAACAATCATTGAGACTCTTCACAAGGAAGGTAAGCCACAAACATTCATTGCCAAAGAAGCTGACTGTTCACAGAGTGCTGTATCCAAGCATGTTAACAGAAAGTTGAGTGGAAGGAAAAAGTGTGGAAGAAAAAGATGCACAACCATCCGAGAGAACCGCAGCCTTATGAGGATTGTCGAGCAAAATCGTTTCAAGAATTTGAGTGAACTTCACAAGGAATGGACTGAGGCTGGGGTCAAGGCATCAAGAGCCACCACACACAGACGTGTCAAGGATTTTGGCTACAGTTGTCATATTCCTCTTGTTAAGCCACTCCTGAAACACAGACAATGTCAGAGGCGTCTTACCTGGGCTGAGGAGAAGAATAACTGAACTGTTGCCCAGTGGTCCAAAGTCCTCTTTTCAGATGAGAGCAAGTTTTGTATTTCTTTGGAAACCAAGGTCCTAGAGTCTGGAGGAAGGGTGGAGAAGCTCATAGTCCAAGTTGCTTGAAGTGTTAAGTCCAGTGTTAAGTTTCCACAGTCTGTGATGATTTGGGGTGCAATGTCATCTGCTGGTGTTGGTCCTTTGTGTTTTTTGAAAACCAACGTCACTGCACCCATTTACCAAGAAATCTTGGAACACTTCATGCTTCCTTCTGCTGACCAGCTTTTTGAAGATGCTGATTCCATTTTCCAGCAGGATTTGGCACCTGCCCACACTGCCAAAAGCACCAAAAGTTGGTGACCATGGTGTTGGTGTGCTTGACTGGCCAGCAAACTCACCAGACCTGAACCCCAGGGAGAATCTATGGGGTATTGTCAAGAGGAAAATGAGAAACAAGAGACCAAAAAATGCAGACGAGCTGAAGGCCACTGTCAAAGAAACCTGGGCTTCCATACCACCTCAGCAGTGCCACAAACTGATCACCTCCATGCCACGCCGAATTGAGGCAGTAATTAAAGCAAAATGAGCCCTACCAAGTATTGAGTACATGTACAGTAAATGAACATACTTTCCAGAAGGCCAACAATTCACAAATGTTTTTTTTTTATTATTATTTATTGGTCTTATGAAGTATTCTAATTTGTTGAGATGAATTGATGTTTTTTTTTTGTTTGTTTTGTTAAATATGAGACAAAATCATCATAATTAAAAGAACCAAAGACTTAAACTACTTCAGTATGTGTGCACTGAATTTATTTAATACACAAGTTTCACAATTTGAGTTGAATTACTGAAATAAATGAACTTTTCCATGACATTCTAATTTATTGAGACGTACCTGTAGCTACACAAACAAAATTGTGCAAATAATAAACCTAACATCATATTATTCAAGTGAACTAACACATTATTTTGAGATTATTAAAGATATGAAGAATAAAAAAGCCATGAATGACGCTGGTTCAGCATTCTACGGAAAGCACGAAGTGTCCAACCTGACGACATGGACCCGTCCCAAATGGAACACTTCATGTGCACTTAAGGTCTTACAGATTTACAATGGCCACCACGTGAGCATGACCGTTAAGTCCACGAGACCAGGGTGTCCCATTCATCATTTTAGCATTCAGAAGTGTGCTTGCGAGGTATGCGCCCTTGATCTGCACTTACAGTTCACGCGGACTTTAAAGGGATACTCCACCGCAAAATGAAAATTTTGTCATTAATCACTTACCCCCATGTCGTTCCAAACCGGTAAAAGCTCCGTTCGTCTTCGGAACACAATTTAAGATATTTTGGATGAAAACAGGGAGGCTTGAGACTGTCCCATAGACTGCCAAGTAAATAACAGTGACAAGGTCCAGGAGAGTATGAAAAGCACCATCAGAATAGTTCATCTGCCATCAGTGATTCAACCGTAACGTTATGAAGCGACGAGAATACTTTTTGTACATGAAGAAAACAAACATAACGATTTTATTCAACAATTCCTCTCCTCTGTGTCTCTCCAAATCAGCGTAGCGCTATTTTGACAAATCTGACTAGTACGCAGATGGCGTACGCTCTTCTGTATCAGCCGCGCCACAAGGATACGTTTTTTACATGTATTTACGCTTTGGTTTGAAAGCAAACAGCGCATCGGCGCTTTTTTATGTTATAGCCCTATATTTTACTTTGTGTTACATTTTAATGATTCTTCTAATGTTATAAGGAAAGACATTTTATTTAATCAGAAATCATGTCTATTTTTGAAAGGGTGTCTAACAGGAAAGAGGTAAAACAGTGGCTGTGGGGGTGACTGTAAATTTAACAATTTCACTAAATTTTTTCCCTCTCTTACTGAAAAAAAAGCAGTCGTGACTTTTTGATTGTGTTTTTTATGACAATAATACTTGCTATTCTCCTGTTCTCCACTATAGTTTTTTTTCTTCCTCTTCTTTAACCGTATGACGACTTCCGCTACCCGGAAACACTGAAAGGGTTCGAATTAGGTACTTTCTGTTTTTCACAAAAGTAGTATTGTGGAAGTTACAAGCTGAATTAATAATATCGGGGCAACATGATCATCAGGTATGTTCATAATTTCTTCGTAATATTCCGTTTTCACACGAGCCGTACATTCCACACATTTCAGATCTAATCTGTCGCGATATGTACAAAAAGTGAAATTTGCTCATTCGTATTTGGCCTGGTTTATTTTGATCCTCACTTAAACTAGCATTAACAAACAAACAATGCATTTCAATGACATTAATGCAATGATCATGGTTTTATTATTTAGTCATCAGCGAGTTGCAGGTTATGACATATATCTGTTGTAGCCATTAGCATTAGCATGTTGTATTTTCTTCGTGGCATGATGCATGTGCTGTTATTTTTATTGATAGTATTTTGATTGACCGAGTCTTGCAATGCATTCAAGATATAAAAAATTTTACCAGGAGGGTAAGATGGGTGAAGATGCTCCCTTATGAACATTTACTGTTAAGTCATATTACAGTTTAGCATCTACAGAATAATTAGGCCTATGCAGCATACAGTATCTTGTTAAGGGAAATAAATATAAACATTTGTTAATTTAGTTGTAAATGTGTGCATTTTGAAAGTTCAGTGAACATTTACAACCCATTTAATGTTTATTTTATAAAGATTTTCAGCTTAACTTTACAAATAAAAATAATATTTTTTTCTAAGTCAAGGTTAATAAGAGAGTTATTATTTGACAAGTGTTTAAAAATTTAGTGAAGTCTATGCAGGTTTTCATTACTTGGAAGTAACGTTAGTAGTGTAATTATTGTGACACACAGTTTGTCGTTTGAAATGTAGATCAGGCAAATTAACCACAAAAACCAAACCTGTGATATTCTAAGTTTTAATGGCAGTGAGTGACTTTCCATCGTACTTTTGGTTTGTTCAGCTGGTAAACAAACTTTGCCTAGCTAGATCTTTTGATAGTATTGACAACACAGCTAGTAAGAGAGCTTTTCTAACCTGAATGATCACTGGTGATCAGTTCTGTGCATCTCAAACAAGCCTGTTGCCAATGTCAAGCTAAACTGGCTAAGATTAAGAAAGATAAAATTGTGTTTGTTTTTTTGTGTTTCTGCAGATGCTGTTTCATCTGTTTGTTTGCAGTGCTGATAAACAAAGGTGAACATCTGGGGCCTGTTCTTCGTACCTTGCTTAATATATCTGAGATGATTTAAAAGATGCCAGATCTTTATGGAGCTTATAATGTGACAAAACTAATTTAATTTCAATTGTGTAAATTTTAATTATTGACACGTGTCATTTAACAAAAGTGGATTTTATGTGGCATTTCACATAGTTCTGAATTGAAATTTTTTTTTTTTTTTACTTGACTAGTGAACATTTGAAATTTATGACAATTGATTTTTTTAATAGACATGTATTTTTAAACAGCAGGGTTTTTTTTTCTGAATTATTAGACTGCAAATGTCCAGTTTTTTAAAATACAGCTTCAAGTTTTCAAGATGAAGAAAAAATTAGAAACATCAAATTCAATATTTAAAATTCAATACGCAGAAATTCAGATCGTAGAGAAAGTAGGTCAGAGGTTATCCACAGGGAAGACTAGATGATCTCCAAAACATCGAACAAAGCATTTACGGTGACCGGAGCACACAGGCTAGTTTTGTCGTGGCCACAACATATTAACTCATGGAAATCTGGCCACAAGATCATTTTGTGAAGATAATCGAATGGAGATGACAAAATGTTTTATATATTAATATAATTATTAATTATTATTATTATAATTATTATTATTATTATATATTAAACATTATTATTTTAAATGATTGTCCCCGGATTAGTAGGGTACCTTTGTAGTAGAGTAGCAGTGGCTGGGATAGGTTTTAAATATCAGTTCCACTGTTTAGATGAAATAAGCTGCTATCGAGCAGGTTTAAGCTTACGGATCTGTTGCTATGACAGTAAATCCAGGATGAGTTTCAAAGAACCAAATTATCCAAGATCATGCCAAATTGTCAACTATCAAATGCAGCTAACTAAGTTAGCAGCCTACGAAGAACGGGCCCCAGGACTAAATTTAAATGATAAATTCATGTCACGTATAAATGCCATATGTTTTGTTTACAATTACAATTTCTCTCATTTCAGTGTCTCTGGATGTCACAGTAGAGGCTGTTATTGGTGGTTCTGTTATCCTGCCGTGTTATTCAGCTGAACATGATCTTAAACTTCAAGACATTGATGTGTTTTGGAGAGACAAAGACAGTGAGACTATTTATGATTTAATTAAAGGTACAGATTCTTTAGAGACACAGGACCCACGGTATATGAACAGAGCGCAAACTTTCCCTGACGAGTATGAGAGAGGAAATTTCTCCATCAAACTCATCAATCTCACTCATGCTGATGCAGGGGACTTCATCTGCTATATCACACCTTCAGATGAACAGGAGACTGTACACCTGATCATCAAAGGTGGGTAAAAATAGTTAATTCAATTTTGAAGTTTTAAATAAAAAACAGCTTGAATTCCTACCTGAATGATTTTGTATACAGCATGAATTGCTTTGTTACTGTTTTTCACAGTGCAGTAATGTTTTTTATTTATTTATTTATTTATTTATTTTTTGATATTTCAGAATCAACAGAACAAGAAAATCATGGACCAGAAACACAATTAAACTGGTGGAAGATATTACTAATCTGTGTTTTTACATTATCTGTATTCGTTTTTCCTATAATAGCCTATTTCATATTTAAGCAGAGAAAAATAACTCAAGCTCCCATATAGAAGGAACAGTGGCAAACTGAAGGTTTAATTAAACTCACTTTCTCTCACTTTCTGACTTTATTGCAACTTAAATTACACTTTTAGCCAAGTTTGTACAACTTTCATAGTGTCTTTCTGGAGGAAAAAATAAAAAATAAAACTTAAGGCAGCTTGCACCTCAAACGTTGGCAGTGTATGTTTTCTGGCATCCATGGTAACAAATGTTCACCATCAGAAGTGTGAGTGGCATGTCGTGCAAAATCAAATTTTATGCTGCAGTTTTAATGAAGCATATTTCATTCTGCGCTCACCCTTGTAGTGTGAAACATGCATTACACCGTTTTGTGCCGTGTTTCTCTTGTTGACAGAGAAACACAGTGCTTGTTCTTATTGTGTAACAATAAGATCATGAAACACTCAAACAAACATTTTTTTAGTTGTCAATATATTTCAGCCTTATTTCTGTACCACAAGTGTCCTTTCTTCATGTTGTGTTTGCCAGAAAAAAATGTGCTTTGTACTCTTATGCATTTCTTGTTGTTCATATTATAAAAATATTTTATGAGCTTTATACTATGTAATATATATATATATATATACACAAACCCGATTCCAAAAGAGTTGAGACACTGTACAAATTGTGAGTAAAAATGGAAGTAGCAATAAGAGGCCAGAAAAGTTAAATGTACATATAAGGTACAGCTGGAGGACCATTTTGCAACTTATTAGGTCAATTGGCAACATGATTGGGTATAAAAAGAGCCTCTCAGAGTGGCAGTGTCTCTCAGAAGTCAAGATGGGCAGAGGATCACCAATTCCCACAATGCTGTGGCAAAAAATAGTGGTGCAATATCAGAAAGGAGTTTCTCAGAGAAAAATTGCAAAGAGTTTGAAGTTATCATCATCTACAGTGCATAATATCATCCAAAGATTCAGAGAATCTGGAACAATCTCTGTGCGTAAGGGTTTAAGCCGGAAAACCATACTGGATGCCCATGATCTTCGGGCCCTTAGACGGCACTGCATCACATACAGGAATGTTACTGTAATGGAAATCACAACATGGGCTCAGGAATACTTCCAGAAAACATTGCCAGTGAACACAATCCACGGTGCCATTTGCCGTTGCCGGTTAAAACTCTATAGTTCAAAAAAGAAGCCATATCTAAACATGATCCAGAAGTGCAGGCATTTTCTCTGGGCCAAGGCTGTGGCAAAGTGGAAAACTGTTCTGTGGTTAGACGAATCAAAATTTTAAGATCTTTTTGGAAAACTGGGACGCCATGTCATCCGGACTAAAGAGGACAAGGACAACCCAAGTTGTTATCAGCGCTCATTTCAGAAGCCTGCATCTCTGATGGTATGGGGTTGCATGAGTGCGTGTGGCATGGGCAGCTTACACATCTGGAAAGGCACCATCAATGCTGAAAGGTATATCCAAGTTCTAGAACAACATATGCTCCCATCCAGACGTCGTCTCTTTCAGGGAAGACCTTGCATTTTCCAACATGACAATGCCGGACCACATACTGCATCAATTACAACATCATGGCTGTGTAGAAGAAGGATCCGGGTACTGAAATGGCCAGCCTGCAGTCCAGATCTTTCACCCATAGAGAAATTTATTTCCATAAAGAGGAAGATGCGACAAAGAAGACCTAAGACAGTTGAGCAACTAGAAGCCTGTATTACACAAGAATGGGACAACATTCCTATTCCTTAACTTGAGCACCTTGTCTCCTCAGTCCCCAGACGTTTGCAGACTGTTATAAAAAGAAGAGGGGATGCCACATAGTCGTAAACATGGCCTTGTCCCAACTTTTTTGAGATGTGTTGATGCCAATAAAACTTACTTTCCCCTTAAAATTATAAAGTTTCTCAGTTTAAACATTTGATATGTCATCTATGTTGTATGCTGAATAAAATATTGAAATTTGAAACTTTCACATCATTGCATTCTGTTTTTATTCAAACTTTATACAACTTTTTTGGAATTGGGTTTGTGTGTGTGTGTGTGTGTATATATATATATATATATATATATATATATATATCTATATATATATATATATATAGCTTCATTACAATGTAAAAAGATGCAAAGAGGAAGCCTCTTTATGTTGATGAGGTTACTGAAGCCATTAATCATCTTAAACTAAAACATATCCGGGGTGAACAATATTGTTGAATTCTACAGATTAATATAATTCTACAATAATTATTTTTGTAAGCTTTTGTAAAATGTGTTATGAAAGCTTCTTTCCCCTTACTCAAGGCCTTATACTGCTCCCAAACCCAACATATCTTCTTAATATAAATCACTATATTTACAGTAAGCTTTAGTTTTTAGTGTCTTAAGAATGTACAAGATGGTATAACAGATTCAATTATGTTTTCTTTTGTGCATGCTTCCTTTTTAATAAAATAAAAGAAGAAGAAAATAAAGTAACTTAAAGTAAAGTAAAGTAAAGTAACTTATGGAAACTGTAATTTATAAGAATATGAGGAAGTAAATGTTTTGACAACTAAGAACAGGAACTAACTATGGAACTTGAAGGGAAGAATATGCTTTATAAACCTGAGAGACTCTCTTCTGGTTTATTCAGCTATTTCTGTTCTTATTTTCAGAGTTTCAAATCTATTCAACAGTGTTTTATGTTATGTTTTACTGAAAAATAAGACACATTATGAAATCTGTAGTTATGAAGAAAGTCTTAATTTACCCAGTTCTTCTAATAATTATGCATAAAAAATGACCTGGATCAGACAACATACATTTACGCAATTTGACAACAGATATGCTGCATGAAATAAAAAACGTTTATTATGATAATTGAACTAGTAACAATATTGTTTTGTTTAGTCACTTGTTTTATGATATATGATGATATAATTATTAAAATACTCAAGTGTTAACCTACACAATGGCTCCTGTGATCTCCAAACTGAACGTACGTAGCCCTCATTCTCTGGTGGAGGGAATGGAGACATTATGTCGAATGACATATGGGGTCTCACTTGGGAGGCCAATCATCTCTGAGTTAAAGAGAAAATGCCAATGAAAATTGGCTAGTGGATTTTGCATAACTGAGCCACTCTTCATGCATACAGGTCTAAATAGGCGACAGGTGCATCCACTCATTAGGTTTTACGCTGAGAAGCCGAGAACGTCTCCCGGCAACAGCGAATGGTTAAAGGTTGAGGCACGTCTCCATTCCCTCCATCAGGGAATGAGGGTTACGTACGTAACCAAGATGTTCCCTAACTGTCGGTCACTACGAGTTATGTCGAATGACATATGGGGTCCATGGAAAATACCACAAGCTGAACCCCGTTACAACCCCTGTGGCGCTGCAATTGTTGACAAGCCACAGCGCGTCACAAAAGCTACGCTAAGGTCGTAACCTTCCCAAAGCCCCAGCACAAATTCACTGACCTTGGTACTTAAAGTCCCTGTAAAGGCAATTTCAAAAAAAATGTCTAAACACATTATACATGTTAGAAATGTATTGCTAAAACATATTACAAAGACTGTGAACTGTAAAACACTGAATTGTGTAGTTAGACCGTTAAACAGTTTCTCACCATTGCTGTGATCTGGATTTTTTGGGCGGGGCTAAAATGGGGGATTGATGACGCACTGCGTCCCCCTGAGCTCCTGGCCCACCCCTAACAATATAAATAGAGCACATTCGCATCAGTTCGCCGCTCAACCACGAGTTACTGTCATACTGTTACTTACGCTGGAGGCTCAAACATACTGTATATGGTTTTGTACAACCAATTAAGCTGTTAGGAGCATCCATTCTGGCTGTAGCGGTGACAGTTGAGTGTGGTGACTGCAGCTTTCCCGTGAGTGGGCGTGGTTTCAGCACAGCCAGCAGACACGCCCCCAGCGTTTGAGAGCTGAGACTACTGCTCATTTTTTCGAGATTTTGATTATTTTATATACTTACTGGCTTTTTTTATCATTAAAATTTTGCTGGGTGGCTAATAACACATTTTTCTGTGGTATGACAAACTCAGAACACATACTTAAATTTGACTTAACAGGGACTTTAAGGAGACCAAAAGGGTGAGTACATCGCTGCTGGATAAGGCCATGCTGCTGTTCCATCCACAAAAAAAGTTTTGGAAGGGATTGTAACTTTCAGTGAAAGATTGATTTTTTTATTTCCTATTTGTTCTTTCAGCCTGGCAAAACAATGGGAAATCGAGTCTTAAGGAGAAAGGTCGCTAAGGAGACCACATTCTACCCATAGGGAGGTGACGTGGAGATACTGGTATGGACTTACCCAGGAGGCAGTACAACATATGGAACAGGTCTCTGAGGCAGGTCCTACCTTAAAGTAGGGATGGAACAACTGCCAGAAGAGACTGACAGAGCGGGTCTGTCAAGGAAAGACACAGGTTTACCAAAGGGAAACCTTACTGTGGAAGAATACACATATGGGATTTCCCAAGGGGTAATGACTGCCGAGGGTGCTGGAGGACGCTCAACCAGGGTTCACCAACCAGGGAACTCTACTGGGAGAAGAAAGGCACTCGCATCCCCGTGTGAGGGGGAATGGCGCAGCAAGTGTGACACTGAGCCAGATCTTCCCGCCAATTACCTGTTTCCCAACACACTGGAAGAAACAGGCTCTACATGAAGGTTGTAAAACCTTGCGAAGGTGTTAGGTGTCGCCCAGCCCGCAGCTCGACAGATGTCTGCCAGAGAGGCGCCGTGCACCAGTGCCCAGGAGGAGATGACACTCTGAGTGGAGTGCTTCTCACTCCAAGGGGGCACGGCTCGTCTTGGGATTGGTACGCCAAAGTGATAGCACCCACTATTCAGTGGGCCAACCTCTGCTTGGAGACAGCCTTCCCTTTCTGCTGGCCTCCAAAGCAGACAAGGAGATGCTCAGAGCCTCTGAAGCTCTGGGTGCGGTCCACGTATATGTGAAGCGCTCTTATGGGACACAGCAACGCCAAGGCTGGCTATTCCTTCCTTCGGGGGCAGCGCTTGCAGGTTCACCACTTGGTCTCAGAAGGGAGTGGTGGGAACCTTGGGCACATATCCAGGCCAGGGTCTCAGGACAACATGAGAGTAGGCTGGCTTGAACACAAGGCACTCTTCACTTACCGAAAATGCTTGGAGGTCCCCTACCTTCTTGAAGCAAGTGAGCGCGGTCAGGAGCACTGTCTTGAGAGACAGTAACTTCAGCTCAACTGACTCAAGTGGCTGAAAAGGACCCCTCTGGAGTCCAGCCAGGACAACAGAGAGATCCCAGGGGGGTATCAGGGGTGACCTAGGAGGATTCAACCTACTGGCACCCATCAGGAACCTAACGATCTGGGCCCGGTTCCCCAAAACGTTCTTATCGCTAAGTAGTTCTTAACCTATTCCTTAACCTCTCTCTTAACGTTATGGCACGATTCCCGACACGTTCGTACGCTAAGTATATCTTCTGTAAGTCACACATTCATAAGGTTGGTCTGGACCTTTCGTAAGCTCTCTCTTAGCGTTGTTTGAGCTCAAGACGCTAGTCGCCGCCACTGTGCAGCAGTCTTTAGAAATCAGCACAGCGCAGTACAAGTCAAACTATGGTATGTTGACAATGTTGTGGCTCAACAATGATTTTATGTTATGGACATTTTAAGACATAATAAAATATGTTTGCAATGGATACAGGCCTATTTATGAAGTTGACTTTATTTGGTATCAGAACTAATATGGTGGTAATTAGCCTAGGCTATTTTGTAATGTCAATAAAGCGTTTAAATTGGCAATCTTTTTTGATAATTAAAATCTGGCAAACAATTTGGCTCTAAATGGCTAAGATCTAAAAATGGGTAAGCATGGTGGTGTCCAGTAAGCAACCAACTCTGGCAGCCATCCAACGTGTCTTTGTATTGAATCAAAGACGGTGCCGGCCGCGGAGCCGTTTAGTCCATGTCAATTTTTTTATTCGGCAAAACTTAAGCCCTTTTGACATTTTGCCTGACGTGGCTATATTAAAAAAATGTCGCCTCCCAAGACAACTCATTATGGAGCTGATGGACCTTCTCAGACCTGCGCTTGCCAGGCTAACACAGCGGAATTTTGCTTTAAGCCCTGAAGTCCAGCTGCTTGCAGCGCTAAGGTTTTTTGCTACAGGGAGCTTCATCGAGGTCGTGGGAGAGGGCTACGCCCTAAGCAAGACCTCGGTGTGGAGGTGCGTCCACACTGTCACCAACGCCCTTCTGCGCCAGGCCGGGATTACAACTGGGGAAATCTGATTGTAAAGTACCTTACCATTAATATAAAAGTGTATTACATAATTTTTAGAAGTCGTTAAACCCATGTCAAGAAGTGGCACAAGTGGCACAATGGGATAAGGAGGGTGGATGATTAGCGAGGGATACCCGGTTCGTCTATCCGTCACAACATACCGTGTGAACATATTACTGACGATTTGATATTTTTATTAATAGTCTATATTTTACGGATAACTTAAACTATGTTAAAATAAATGTTACTGGAATAATTTGAGGAATGTTTCATTTGCATAGAATGTGTTGTCTTTCTTAACGCAGTAATGCACATTCGCGTGAAGTGGAAAATCGATTCCTGAGCAATCGATGCCAACTTATTCAGCACCTTCACTTGGGACAGCGCCTTTGTAACGTCGAACGTGAGAGGCAGCGTCTTAAGAAGCTTCCTAAGGGACATTCCGGGGAACACACTTAGGAACATAAACAACTTTGGCAAGATATATCTTTTGAGTCTTCTTAGCGCGCTAAGAGTGAGCGTTATCGGGGAACCGGGCCCAGGTCATGCTTTCCCAGGGACCGGCCGTCCACTTCATCGTGATGCGCTGCGATAGTAGCGACATACACTTCCAAGGTGGACAGAAAGCACAACTCTGACCAAGCATCTCCGGGGTTCTTCTCAGTGAGAAGAACACCAAATTGAGAACAGCATAGGCCTGCCTCGTCAAAGGAGATCTAGCTTGAGTGATAGTGTCTACTACCACTGGTGGTAGGTCACTTAGGTCTGTCGTGTCCCCTCCAGAAGCCACACATGGAGGTTCCAGAGATCTGGACATGGGTGCCATATGGTGCCCAGCCCCTGAGAAAGGAGGTCCCTCCTCAGGGGGATGCACCAGTGAGAGGCTGTATGGTCAGGAAGTGAAGAATGGGGTTTTGACCTTCAAAAGAGGACAGGAAACGACCTAATCCAGAAGTGAACAGACGAAACAGCATCTTGAAAAGGACGCAAATCGTCTGTGATTTGCTTTTTTAGAAGGAAACTGCTCTTTCAGTCAAAGAACCCAGGGGAACCACTGCTACAGGGACACCGCTGTCCCACTCCGTAACACTGACCAGGAACAGCCCTCGAACAACACAAAGATGAATTTACTTTGTTGTGAAGATCATCAACTACTCAGCTCCGAAGCAAAAACTAATGAGTGGATGCACCTGTCGCCTATTTATACCCGTTTTTCATGATAATATTTTACGCATTTATAAAATTTAATTTATAGGTCTCAATGTTTTCTCCAGTAGAGGGTGACACAACAGTGAGACAAATGCTCTATAGCCTATACAACTCACAAAGAGAATACTTTAGTGGAGTTGTAGAAAGACATGCAATTGGGGGAAAAACTTAATTCAAAACAAGGCTAATGTCTTCCTCAGTGGAATTTACATTGTTTTAGGGGTGTTTAAACACCATTTCTTAAAACCATGTCAAAATATCCTATTTGACATATAAGTTGGCAAAAAGCACGACTTTCCCTGAGGATTCTGTACATAGAGGTGAAGGCAAGTGTACTGCATTCATCCTGAAAAGTGAATCCATAAGATTATGATCAGTGGTTGGCTGCAGTAGGCTATAGGTCATAAACCCTGCCCTCTCCATGTGAATAAATCATCAAAACATCAAATTACACTTCAAATAATTTTCATACTTCCCAATGATGCTTTCTGTAATTTCAGATAATATGTATGATCAAGTTCAAGTTTAGTTTTCTGTAGTTATTTGATGCTATAAAAATAGGGTGCTTGACCAAAGACTTTAGATATACAAAGATGGTGCACTTTATGGAAGCTTGTTTCTGTTGCTGAATAAAAAAATTTAAAAGTTGCAACTTTTTATCTCACAAGCTTCCATAGCACTCCTATTACTTATGCCGTTGATTTTATTGAATGTTGTTTATGCTTTATATTGAGCATAAGAAGCAACTTTTATGAGACAATTGTCGTCAGATTTCAATAATGATTTTGAATCTGAAATGAAACCATAAGCTTGGTAAACAGAATTTAATGTTTCCCCATCCAAACAGATAGGAGCTATAATTGCATGACAGAAATAGAGTTTATGCACGTGGTGTCACCATCAGCTGGAGTGAGTGCGGCTCTGCCCACTGAGTGGCAAAACGAATGAATGGCGGCATTGATTTTTAGCGTAAACGCTTCAAAAGAACACACAAAACACACCTAAAACAAGAAAAAGCTTTGCAATTGACTGTACAAATAGATTCGCCAAAAATTGATGGTATGTTTTTCACAAACTGCCGAAAGCTACAGAAGAGAGAAGCAAATTAATCGCTGCAATTCAAAGAAACAAATGGGGTAGAGGCAGCGAAACACGGATTTGCAGTCATCATGTAATGTCAATATGTTGAATTTTGTGGTAAAATCATACCCTATATATTGTATTGTTATATATTATATTGACAATCCATCAACTCATTAAATATTTACCATCTTATATTCTGCATAATTGGATGGTTTTAAATAAACAATGACAAAAACTAAATACGTTTTTGAGCTGGACGATATGATGATATAACATTGATATAAGTGATCACCCGGATTTAGACCAACCTATTTTGTATTAGAATCTCAAAAGCGCGTTCAGCGGGGGGGGGGGGGGGGGGGGGGGGGGGGGGCGTGGTCGCATTATAAGCAATTGAAGGGAGACGTGAAAAACGTACATCGCGTTGTTTTCATATGGATTACTTTATCACAGAATATTTGTTTTCAGCAGCACTGTTTAGTTTAAAAGTAGACATGTCAGGCTTTCTATAGATATCTCTTTCATGTCTCTGTGTTGAGTATTCACTGAGTTACAGTTCATTTTAATGACGCGTTTGTAAATGAAGATCAGCGCAGACAAAGGCTGCAGACAGCACTCCTTGTTTGTTATCTTTATTTTATAAGTGCACAAAGTTTTTGTTGTTATTATGTCTGTATACAAAAAAAAGTAGACCCTTTACAGATTCGATTGATGTATTGCTCTTATCTGTACGATCAAAACTGAAAGTGTAATTTAAGTTCTTATCGGGGTTATCAGGAGAAAATACCCCAAAACGAGTATATGCGTTAATCGACTTCAGAGGGTTAAATAAAGTGATCACAGGCAAATTTGCTTTATGTATTAAATGTCAGAAAACAAAATTCCTGACTGCATGCCAATATCCATGGACCACTGAATATTTGGTAAGTTGTAAGTTTAAACTTTTACTCAAGTTTGTGCAGTTCCCTTTTGATACTACACTCATACAGCATCGTAAGCCCTTTAGGCTAAGACGCTATGGGGAAAACTCCTTTCTCCGACTTCTGAAGCCTTTTTCAATCATGCAGTGAAACTGCATGGCAATTGGCTCATGAAGTTAAACAAAAGGAACCAATGATTGCCTCTCCTCTGCTAGCCGCTCTCTAGCAGCCCGCCACTCTCGAGCAGCTCGCTGCTTACAGCTCACGCACCCTCTCAGCACTGCTCTCGCGCCCTTCTTGGCGCTTCCATATGCTTTCCTGGACTTTTCTAAAAGAACTTATCTCTAGAGCAATTTCTGTGATGTTTTTGCAAATGTCACGCCACGGCTGTGGCTTGTGCAAAGCACCACTGCACACTGATAACAGGCACAGTGAGTGTAATAACCTTTCCTCATTGCGAGAGCATGAGTCTGGTCTCTTTGCACTCACGGATAGCTTTCTTTTCAGAGAGCAACTCTGCCCCTCGCGCCCTCCCGTTTCTTTCCTAACAGGAACCTGTGAGGAAAAAAACAGCGGGGCAGGAATTCTCAGCACTCGGATGAGAGTGAACTCACGTTGGCTCAAGTCCTGAGTGCCTCACTCTCTCCACAGAGAGAGGTTTCTCCAGTCTGCTTCCTCCGCCCGGACCAGCGCCCCTCTGCCAACGCGAGTGACCTGGTCTCGTTCAGGGGATTTGATGATAAGCAGTTGGATGACAGCATGTCCCTAGTGGCTTTGGATGCCAAGAACTGGATGGGCTCCGTTCATGACCCTGCCCCTTGCCGTCTCTTGAGCCAGTCGACGCCAGGGCTTCGATAGACACCGAGCTCATCCGTGTCTTATCTAAAGCCATCGAGGAGCTCGGTTTAGAGTGGCCCCCACCTAAAGAACCCACACGCAGCCGTTTAGATGAGTGGTTCCTGCCAGGACGCGCCAGGCCCCTCCCCAGTTTAACTCCAATTCTTATCAAACTCACCCGAACAATCTAATCAAGGGGCCCTACCATACACCCGGCGCAATATGGTGCCAGGCGCGCACAAGTGTTTTTTGCTAGTTTCAGCCTGACGCCCGACTTTTCATATCCTGAACCACGTTGTTTAAATAGCAAATGCATTTGCGCCCATTTGTGCGCTCATGGGCATGCTGGCCTGAAAATGAGGTATTTATAAGATTATTATTGTGTAGGCTACATAAATATAAAAATGGCTACATGTCATAATGGATCCGTTTCCTCTCTGGAGACGCGTTTAGTCTTTGCGCTTGCATATTCCGCCATGTAAATACCGAATCCGCCATGTCGCAAGCACAGCTGGCTCTTAAAGGGAATGGGAGATGAGACTCTGATTGGTTTATTGCACATTATGCCCAAAACACACCCATAACTCATTAAGAGAATAGGGACAACTCTTTTAGACCATGCGCCAGGTGCGCAGACCATTTTTCCCCATTGTTACACTAGCTCTGGACATGCCCTAAGTGCACCTGCACCTTGCGCTTTAGACCATGTGCTTAGATCATTAAAGTAGGGCCCAAGGTCTTCAGGATCACTAGAGAGGTACTGGCAGGTGTGTTTGATCAATGTTGGAGCTAAATTGCAGGAAAATGGACCTCGAGGGCCAGAGTTGAGAACTCCTGTATTATACAGAATTAATGAATATAAAAAAAAAACTGAATTCATTTAAACACAACATGAAGAAACATGCCATAGGAGGATAAATTTTCATTACAAGGGATAAACAGTATTGAGAATGGATGGGTGAAGTTAAAATACAGTAGTCAACATTTGAAGTGGATCAAAACCTTTCATCAAAGTTGTCCCAAAAACAAAACAATACCCGTTCTTGTCTTAGGACAATTTTGATTAACTTTTTTGATCCACTTCAAATGTTGACTACTGTATATCATGTTATTTACAATGACTGAACAATTAGAGACAACAAGTTACTGATAATCCCATACAGGTTATGATTCACATTTTCTGGCTAATTGCTATTCAGTCTCTTTTGCTAATTAAAACTAAAGGAATAAGCCTCATAATCAGGTCAGTCTTATGAATGTCTATTTAGAATAGGTGGGGGAAGAGAGAAGCAACCTGCTTTAAGTTTTTAAGTCTATGTGAGAAGAAAACCTTTTACTTTTCATTACACAGTATATGTGGAATTGAGGATGGATGTTGAATGGAGTTAAGATATATCATGTTATTTACAGTGACTGAACAATTAGAGGCAACGAGGTGCAACAGGGTTGATTAACTATAAGGAATGCTGCTGTAGTGAAACTCGGCACCAGGATGCTGACGGTGGAAGAGAGTGCTGTTCATTCACTCCCCTCACCTACATTTCCTGCTATTTGCCTGTTTATTTCACACATAATTGTGTCTCTTTTGCTAATTAAAACTAAAGGAATAAGCCTTGTAATCAGGTCAATCTTATGAATCTCTATTTAGATTGGTGGGGAAAGAGGGAAGCAACCTGCTTTAAGTTCTCTTTTCAAATAGAAGTAGATATTTGTCTAATTCCTTCTGGAGAAAGAATCCAATCATGGAAAGGGAGAGGACAGCCAGAAGGACCAGCTGTAAAATTATGAATGTCTATTTAGAAGAACCAGCTCAAGCAGCAGCATGGTCACTGTTTTCACAGTGTATTCAAGCTGGCAAAACAAATGGCAACAATGCTGGCAATATCCCAATATGACCTGAGCTGTAAACGGTGGTGTTGAGAGCACCTTTGGCACATAACCCTTCTTGGGTTTAAGACTAACGTTACAATCAACTGGCATGAATTTCATGCAAGTGCCAAAAGTATATAGACAGCACTTGAAAGGCCACCACTCACTTTACTGAAGCAGTACAGTTTCTTTAGCAAGAGTGCTTGTAATTCAGCCATCAGCAGTGACTCGAACAGAGGCACTGCCAGAGATTTTAGAACCTAAGCGAGTACCTGAGTTTTGGCTGAGATCAGATTAGTCTTGCATAACCAGACCTTCAGACTGACAGCAGAAGGTCTGGGAACCTTGGTCACTTTGAATGGCCAAGAACCACCAAAAGGCCATATGACTGACAGGTAAAGCAACCAATCAATCAAGTTTAGTTTAGGGGTGTATAAATGACAATAACAGAATTTTGTGAACTTTACATATTTCGCAAATGAGGGGTTTGGTGCCACTGCATCCTTGTTTCCAGGTGGAACATTAAAGAACGCGACACACACGTCTCCCGCAAATTGGAATTCAACCAATCAGATGACGACTTTGAAATTCCTGAAGTGTTTCTAATTTTGTGTGTGATATGCATCAGATGTTTAGCCAGCGGTCCATAGGAGTGATGTCTCAGGCTGAGACTAGCCTACTCTGAATGAGGATAATCTGGCCAAGTTCAGATAGTCCAAATAATTCAGTACATACAATCTTAGTGGGGAAGAGCCATGTACACATATTGTGAATGTGTGTGAAACCTAATGACAGGCCAAAAGGAAGAACAAATGGAGTTTGTTGGTTGGGATGTGGCTGAACTTTAGTGTCAGCTTGCCAATTGGGCCAGCTGCTCAGGTTTTCTGCAGAAAGGCAAAACAGCTGCTCAGGTTTTCTGCAGAAAGGCAAAGGTGGATCTAGAGGTTTATAAAGTGGAGTGTAGTGTTTCTAATTAAAACTAATTAAAATTAAAATGTATTTTTTGTATTTAAAGCTTAATGTATGTATGTATTTATTTATTTATTTGTTTGTTTATTTATTTATTTATTTAGCTTTTTTATGTTATAGCCTAACATCATAGTTTTTTTACATTACCTTGGCATGAAATTGCTAGATTTAAATCAGAGTTTAGCTCCAACTTGCTCAACACACATACAGAACGTGTACGTTTTAATAATTTATTTTCCTATTTGGAATGAATTAACGAGAAAAGAAATGAAAAGGCGGCTTGTTTATTCGTTTTGTTTTAACAAACGAAAAAATTCGATTTTGGTTCGAATTCTCATGTTTCGTTTTCGGTTTACAAATCGGTTTATAGTTTCGATATTTCATTTGCATTCACTGAAACGCCCCCTTCATCTGATTGGTCAAATCACTCTGGCTTCAGTACGAGTTTTTAATTCTGTCAGACAGAATATGAGTCAGTACGAGTGCGGCACTGAATATTGATCTTTAATAAAATATTGTCTGAAACCACCACTCACTGTTAACTACGGATAACATTTGAAGCAGGAAAATGTTGCTAGGCACATACATAATTTGTGCTGCTGCGACTTGCAAGCGAACTATAGGCTACTATATGTTGACAGATTATTTGTATATCATTGTATGAATATTGTGTGTCCCATTGGCAAATGCAGTGCAAATAGTTCTTTGGATAAAATTGAAGTGGAAGTAAAAAAGTAAAAAAAAAAATCCATAACAGGCTGAACAGTACCACGATAATTTGTCTGTAACATTTCACAACTCTCGTTTTTCATTTAGATCAAAAGGCACTAGGTGTGTGTGACACATGAATAAATAGGCCTAATCGGGGACATTAAATAGAAATAAAGTTTATAATATAGATATTAATATAATAACATCTAATCATTATATTAATATTTAACTTACATCTGAAAGGTTTCCGTAACCTCTCGCGAGATCTCAGCAAAAAGTCTCACGATTTATTTCCACAACATAATGCATGATGGGATACAGTAAGCCTTGAATACAGCTCTGGGGTCTCATTGGCCCTGTCCCAAATGGCACACTCCAGACTTGTGGACTTCCTCAGAGTCCACACTTTGGTGACGTCATGTAGTGCAGACCTATAGGGCCCTTGGCGCGAGTCCACAAGGGCGCATTGAGAGGTATTTTTGGGACAGACTCGATCGTCACGCCGGAAATATCGGCCTGGTTGTTTTTTGACAGGAGCTGCAGGTTCGGGGAATATGCTGCCTATGTTCCATTTGAACTAAGATTAAAATTTTAACACATAATAAACATGTGCATAGGTTTCAGATGAATTTACAGGTTTAAATATAAATACTAGGTTTACATATGATTTAGTAAAGCCCTGACATTCGGTTCTATTTATTTAATGAATCATAATGCGATCGTATTATTCAATGCGCTATTATTATGTTTGAGATATCAACCACTGGTCGATGACCATAATGTTTGTATAAACTGTAGGTAACAACTGGTAAAATGTACACCTAGGTCATAAAGACCGTAATGATACCTACACTTAAATATTTTCTTCTCAGCCATGTCATCAATTGCTCTTGAGCGAAAACTCCTCCCATCCGTTGTCTGATTGGCATTTTGCAAGGATTCCTGGGTAGTTAAATCTATGCGGGCTACGCGGAAGACCGCTTCAAGTGTACAAAGGGGGCGCTGCTGAGCACACTTCAGAGCATTAAAATGCTGAATGGGATGGCCTACGGACTCGTAGACTCAGCAAGCACACGCAATTTAAGTCCACGAGACCGAAAGTCTACATGAAGTGCGCCATTTGGGACAGGGCCAATTATAAAACTCTCCGTAGATTTCATCCTAAAAGTGTATGTATGCACAAAAGCTAAATTTCCGTTCGCACAAAAGTTTTCATATTTATAAAACCATGGGTACGCCAGAACCTGCGCAAAAATCCCTTTATAAATCCCAGTCAGGGGAAGATTGTGCGTACGTGCATCTCCACCTCATCTCCTCCCCGAAATAACCATATATGGAGCTTACAGCGCCTAGTTTTACTATGCATAACCTCATCTGCATATAATTTCCATGCACATTCCCATGCACGTGACACCATGTTTAACACCGAGACATTAAGGAAATATGAGATGGGGACTATAATGCCATTTGTGCCATACAAATTAATTTTTTATTGCCAAAAATATTCAGTATCCTTGTTATGTTTTATAATAAATATATGAAAAATATCCATACAAACAAAATGGTTTAAAGTTGTTCTCAGATATATCTTTGAATAGAGTTGATCTCATTCTTTTTACACTGGCCAAATAGTATTTCAATTGTTTTGAACAATTCAAATCAATTAAATGTATGCAGTTTTGCTGATGAAACATCTTTTAGCTATTTTTAGTGGAAACAGATAGGCCCATATGTGAAATTGTAAAATGATGTAATTTCAGTGTTTATCCCCTGAATGCGAGTGGTAGTATTTAATGTAAATGTGTATATCGACATGAAAACAGAGTTTAAAATTGCTGTTTACCTAATTACTTTTGTCACTCCAGGAAAAAGAGTGCGTACCCATGGTCTAGATTAGAATGTTCGTACGGTGCGTACATATTTACGGCAAGTTTATTTTTTTTTTATAAATCACGATATGTGCGTGGAAAATTGCGTACGCATGTTTCTATGCCCATTTTGTGCGTACGCAACGTTTATAAATGAGACCCCTGGAGCGGTATTCGAGATTTAGTGTGTGTTTGTGTTAAGGGCACTGCGTATTGGCGTTTTTAAGAACTGGGACAGTCTTGCGCACTTACTTCCTATCGCGCGCACGCTCTCTCAAGTGGCCAAGCCCATATGGCCAAAAGACCGCTAGTGAGGGTATTTGTGCAAAAACCCTTCTAGACTTAACCTGGATATGACGACTGCGGAAGTCATACAGAGAACCCGGAAATGTGTTCAGGTTTAGAGTTTTACGTGCTGTTTTCTGACAAATTGTTATTTTTGTATATTATGTAAAATATATATAAATTTATATCGGAGCACCATGATCATCAGGTATGTTCGTGATTTTATTAACGAAGTTCTGTTTTTACGAAACGAGTCGTGATCCTTCACAGCCGTACTTTCACTTCTGACCTGCCCGCGATACATGGGGGGAACAAAGTGAAAGTTTGCGCTCGCTTTAGTATTTGGTCTGATTTGTTTTGTTACTTACTTAAACTAGCATTAATAGGCACCCCCGTCAACATAATTAATACATTGATTATGGGTTGATTAATTATCTAGTTACAGATTAATACCCAGAGAAATAGCTGAAACTATTATTCTGATTTAGCTATTAGCATTAGCATGTTGTATTGTCTTTTTGTGTGCTGGTGCATGTGCAGTTATTTTTTATTTGATAGTTTGATTGACAGAGTCTTATAGTGCATTTAAGATGGTATTTTACCAACACATAAGATGGGGGAAAATGCTCCTTTATTTTATGAACAACAACATTTATGATGTTTACAGTATCTATCTACACCATCTATAGCAAAATTATGCAACATCTTGTATTTTCTTAAGCAGAATTGTAAATTGTGTTAATTTGGTTGCAAAATTGGTGCATTTGGACAATTTAGTGACAATTTACAATGAAATTGTAATGAAATCAGTTAAATTTAGACACTTCTGTATAAACATTTAGCATATTTACAAGTTTTTATGAAGTTTGGCATGCTGAATATGATGATTTTCATATTCAGCATGCCAAACTTGCACCAATTTACATAGTAAATTCCTTTTGGTCAATATTTTTTGTGTATCATTATAAAAAATACAAAAATATATGTTGACAACTTTTACAAGCTATTAAAGAATTATAGAAGAAACATTACAAAATTAAGTGAAACAGATTTTTGTTACATTGTGTTACTGTTCTAAGCTGATTTGTGTTAGGTCCGTCAGCAAGCCGATGTGCGTTATATTATCTTCAGTCGCTTCCCATTATGCTTTGAGTGTTGTGAGTATTGACATTTCAGCAAGTCAGAGAGCTTTTCTAATTGGCATGACGACTTGTGATCAGTTCTGCTTATCTCAAACAATGTCATGATCTACTAGTTGAGATCAAGGAAGTTAAACTTTTTTTTTCTGTTTTTTTTTTTTCTTCTGTTTCTGCAGTTGGTGCTTTATCTGTGTGTTTGCAGTGCTGATAAACAAAGGTGAGCACCTAAACTATATTTGAATGATACATTCATGTCACATGTATTAGGGCTGTGCAAAAAATCGAATGCGATTTTCATGCGCATCTCATCAGTAAAGACGCTCCTGTAATTAGTAGTATATCTCCAGCACGTGCGTTAAGATCAGGGTTGCCAGGTTTTCACAACAAAATCCTGCCCAGTTGCTTCTCCAAAACTAGCACAATCGCGTTTCTAGGAGGTTTCCCGATAAAAAATTGCATCCCGGGGTTAAAATATACATTTTATGGCAGGGTTGCCTTGGTAAAATTGGCATTTTAGGGGCTAAATATCACGTTATTGGTATTGGTGTCGCTTCAACTCGCGGACATGAAAAAACAACCGCAGACTTGGCAACACTGGTTCAGGTGGAGCGGCATTTACTACACAGAGCCCATAGTCCACCGACAAGCTACACAAAATCGCTTTCAAAATCGACAAAGATTGTCAGTGAATTACGGCTCTGCGTAGTAAATGCCAACCAGTGTTGCCAAGTCTGTGGTTGTTTTTCATGTTCGCATGGGTTGAAGAGACCCCAATACCAGTAACGTGATATTTAGCCCCTAAAATGTGAATATTACCAAGGGAACCCCGCCAAAAAACGTGTATTTTGTATCGCCCGGAACGAAACGCGATTTTGACTAGTTTTGAGAAGCAATTGGGCAGGTTTGTTTTGAAAACCTGGCAACCCTGATCTTAACGCACATGCTGGAGATATACTGCTAATCACAGGAGCGCCTTTACTGAGGAGATGCGCATGAAAATCGCATTCGATTTTTTTGCACAGCCCTAACATGTATAAATGTCAGATTGTGTGTTTACAATTAAAGTTTCTGTCATTTCAGTGTCTCTGGATGTCAAAGTAGTGGGGTTTTTAATGGCGGTTCTGTTCTCCTGCCGTGTTTCTTCAGCAAAACATGATCTTAAACCTCAAGGACATAAATGTGCTTTGGCGAGACAAATACAGTGAGACTATTTATGATTTAATTAAAGGTAAAAGATTCATTAGACACACAGGATTCACGTTACCAGAACAGGAACACAGACTTTCCCTGACGAGTATGAGAGCGAGGAAACTTCTCCATCAAACTCAGCAATCTCACTCATGCTGATGAATGAGAATTCAACTGCTTCATCACACACTCATCGTTTTCTGATAAGGAGACTGTATGGCTCTTCATTTATGGTGTGTGTAAAATAATGGATTGAAAGTTTAAAATAAAATTAGTCTAAATGCTGCTGTGTATAGAGTATAAGTGATGGATCTTTTATCTTTAAACACAGTGTTAGTAATGTCATGTTTTTTTTTTTCTTTTTTTATGAACTTGTTTTTTTTGCAGAAACTGTAAATCAATCTACTGAAGAAGAAAACAAACAAGTACCAGAAACACAGTCAAGCTGGATGAAAGACATTATTAATCTGTATTGGCCTTCTTTTAACTTTAATAATTGTCCTGTCTGTAGTCTATGTCAATTGTTGCAGGAGGAGAAAAGTCTCAAGCTCCAATATAGAAGGGAAAGTGTCATACTGAAGGTCCTGTTATGCACAGAGCGTGTCAGTGGCATCTGAGCAGCCCGTATTTTCCAGCACCCATCTTAAAGGATTGGTTCACTTTCAAAATTAAAATTTCCCTGATAATTTATACCCTTTGAAGCTGCACTGAAACTGTCATTTTGACCTTCAACCTTGGAAGCCATGGATTCCACTACGAGGGAGGAATAATCCTGAAAAGTTTTCATTAAAACCTTTATTTATTTATTTATATATTGTCGTGGCCTAACGGTTAGAGTGTTGGCCTTGCAATCCAAGGGTTGTGAGTTCGAGTCTCGGGCCGGCAGGAATTGTAGGTGGGGGAGTGAATGTACATCGCTCTCTCCACCTTCAGTACCACGACTGAGGTATAAATGAGAATAAATGGCTGCCCACTGCTCCGTGTGTGTGTGTGTGTGTGTGTGTGTGTGTGTGTGTGTGTGTGTGTGTGTGTGTGTGTGTGTGTGTGTGTGTGTGTGTGTGTGTGTGTGTGTGTGTGTTCACTGCTTTGTGTGTGTGCACTTTGGATGGGTTAAAAGCAGAGCACGAATTCTGAGTATGTGTCACCATACTTGGCTGTATGTCACGTCAATTTCACTTTCACTTTTTATGGCGCATCTCTTTGATAACCATCTCTATAACTGGCCACCAGCACGTGATAATTGACTATATGACCAGAATTCATTGTAAATGCTGAATTTCTAGCCAAACTCAGGATGTTCTGTAATTGGCATACAAAGTTGCTAGCAACTATTTTTCTTATTTATTTTTCTTACTCAAATTATTCTTACTGTATTTTTCTAGTGCTCAATAAATCACTTATATGATGTCTAAGTTTCTGTCTATTCTTTTATAATTGAAAAAAAAAAAAAACTATGCAGTGGTATGTTTCATGACTAAAATAGTTTGTAGAACCCTTCAATACAGTTGGTAAATATTTTATTTATATTTGGGGTGGGGGGGACTAGACATAGTCTCAGAAAAATGTTTGCAGGAATCTCATTTTTCATGGTATCTTCTTCAGATTTGAAATAGAAACTCGTGAGACATTTGACTTTCAACCCATTGCTCCAGGACTGGTTTCATGTATTTTTATATCAAATAAAACAGAATTCAGTGTAGTAAAAAAATATTTCAAGGCACTTCAGTGTCTATAACTTTTAATATTTCTGAGCATTATCAACTCTGGTTGATAAAAAGTAAGGCCCAAAGAGTCTTCTTTCTAAAGACACCAAAATTTGTGACACACTGAATTAAGGAACTGTTACAATTTTTAAGTTAGGTAAGGCACTTTCAGCTGTGAGACCCATAATGGAGGGTGCTGGCTAACAGGTTAACAATTCTGTACCACAAGTGTGTTCTCAGAGTAAATGTATCAATAATAATTATAACCATTACAACCTTTGTTTTTAGTGTCTTAAGAATGTTTAAGATGATATAATAGATCCCCAGTCTGTTATTTGATGTGCACATTTTCAATATTAATACTGTTAGACATTGTCACTGTCAGGATTTTGATTTCAGGTGAGACTTTGTTGAATTTTTAGACATTTATAAAGTATTTAATTCTTCTGAGGACATTTGTTTGTTTATCTATTCAAATTAAATAAATAAAAAATTCAGTAAAAGATAAAGTCACTTATCTGGATTGTGTCATTTCTAAGAATATGAGGAGTAGATGTTTTGACAACTTCTGTTATGACAACAACAGGAACTAAATATGTGCTTACATAGAAACTTAAACTAAACCTGAGAGTGTCAGGTTTTCTCTGCTACTTCTCCTTATGGGTCATTCCACAAAACCAGTGCCTTTTTCCACTTGGAATAAATAAATAAATAAATAAACACACACACACACACACACACACACACACACACACACACACATGTTTATTTTACCTTGAAAAGTAACAGTAACAGATTTGACAATTTCAAACAAATTAATTTCCTAATTTCTAGCTACTGTAATTGTCAAGTTCATAAAAGCACTTTGTACACTTTGAAAGGATTTTACCTGTAGATATTGATTATATTTGATGTAATAAATAATTGTTTAAATGTACATTTTAAAAATGGTAACAGTATTGACACTGCATGATGGCCCCTCTCAGTTCAAACCTCATAAATCATCAAAAATAGAACAAATATAGAAGTGAGATGATGTAACCTCCTAGATGTGATGTCACTTGAATGTACATTATTTTACAAGGGTTTTTTTGATGAGGGTAACAGGGATGACATAAAATCAGGGGGACACCAATAAAATGAATAAAATTCCATAGAAAAAAAATGCATAATTATCCCAAAACTCTGCTAAACAATGAGACTATATTAAAACATTATGCAAAATTTATTTTTTTATATAATTTTGCCCTTCATTTTGCAAATTAAAAGTCCTGGTGAAAAATAAAAAATCGTAGTGATGGACAGGCCAAAAACCTTACACTTATCTGCATTAATGTTATTTAAATTATTTAAAATAATATTTAATTGACTTTTTAATGTAATATTGATGAAAAAAATACATTGCAATACATAGTAGTGTTATGTTTTTAAATTGCAAATTTATTTGCTTCGTTATATTAAATCTATGTTTGATTATTTCTTATTTCTTAGGGGCGCAAAAGACACCACGCCTTTTTATGTTATGTTTTACTTGGAAAAATAAGACGTGTTACATTACAAAATTCGTAGTTATGAAAAAGGCAGCCTTAATTTTGACACAATATGACAGATATATTCTTTGTAATTTCTGTTTATATTGACAATTAAGTTAAGTATATAATATTATTTTTTGGTAAGTCAATGTGTTTATGAGGCATAATTGTAATTTAATACTTAAGTGCTGCCCTACAAAAATATTCTCACAGAGGTTTATTCTTTCTGATGATGACTCCTGTAATCTTGAACAAATAAAACATTTGTTTAAATTGGTTTAGTTTTGTGAATAAGCTAACAGTCTCTGGAAAAACAGTTTGGACATTTGTAATATGATTGTGATATCTCTACACATTTATATATTTATAAAAGAAGTTACATAATCGCATTCTGTTGAAAAGAGCCAATCAAATAATGAATAATGTACTCAAACTTACATGAGTACAAGAGCAGAGCTTCCTTTCGTAGCTCCTCTGGGAAAAGATTGTATTCTGAATTCTGATCCTCAAGTGAAACTTTTCTCTGAGCGATATTTTATGTATTCTTGCTGTCACTCAATGCAGGAAAGGAATGCAGAGAATCCAGTTACCTCCTCATTCATGAGCCGCTGAGAAACCGAAAGGATAGCGATATAGAGAACTGAAAACAACGGGTATATAGTCTGGTTTTTCCACACATTTGCCTTTCAAATTTTGTTTACTAACTACACCAGCAGAATAGAGCAGAAAAACAATCGAACATGAAAACCTTTCCTGAAAAATACTACAAAATATGCAATATGTTTATCTGATGATAATGTCTGCCCCAATGTACCATCAAAAACAGAGATATATGCTGAAAACTAGTTAATTAGATATTAGAAATAGGCCTATAGCTTGTTACTAGGCTGTCATCTTTGTTATATTGTTACGCCAGTAGGTGGCGGCAAGGGATTGTCCCGCACTCACACAAGTAAACTTGTCATTAGTGAAAATAAGAGGTGTGTTTGACCTGAAGTGAAGCTGCACTGATCGGTGTGTGACATCAGAATACGGAGAGAGAGCAGATGGCTCCATATGGTAAAACCACTGACAGGTGATTAAGTGAAATGACAATGTTTCCATTCTTCATCTTTACAATGGAACTGTAATGCCAATTTTTGAAAGAAAATTACTTAATTCACAAAAAAAAAAAAGTATTATGCTCGCTTGAGGTGGTTTCAGCTGCTCGCTCTGAGGTGGTAATTTATTAAATATGAAAATTATTATATTCAGTGGCTTCTCTTATAGTGGAAATTTATTGCCAATTTATCAGGAAGTGCAGATTTAGTTCTTTTTGACTTGTGGATGGAAACTTTTTCGCAAATGTTTATGTGATATTCCAGTTTTGCAAATAAGTTCAATTCACAACTTTGGAGGGAAACCCCAACTACTGTAACTGCAGGTGAACAAATATACAAAACTAAACCTTTTTTCCTAGGTTTCCTAAAGGGGAATGAGGGACATAAGTATTAATGGATTACTAGTCTTTGAAGGTAGTGATATCTAATAAACTTCTCTTTCCTTTGTAATAGCAAACAAATGGAGTGTCTTCATGTGGGTTTGAGCCTGTCCCTATTTCCCTATGCAGGGTGTCTGGTCATTGAGTTTTCTATTCCACTATGTCCCTGTCCTTCCTGAGGTGTTGGCAGTTTCTCCTCAGAACCTGAGACTTGAACTCTCTAACCATTAGGCCACAACTGCCCCTAATAATTTAATTCTCCCAAATGGAGTTCCTAGAACTTAATACATTCCTAGTTCCTGCGGTGCGAACATGCCTCTTGTTTTAGAGCAAGTGACTGTCTGATTTAAGGAACTTTGCTTCTTCTCAATTGAAACTTTTCTGCGTTCAGTTTGATGTTATTTTCTCTGCATTTTTTAAGCAATGCTATCAGGTTGTTTGTCATGGTCCTGGTTTGTTTGCTTTTCTTGTGTCTCACCCTCTCCAGTGACAAGGATGTCATCAGCGATGAAATAGATACCTTGCAATACCTTCTTCCCATAGTGCATCTTGCTGCCATCTCTTTCCCTGTGAACAATTTTCATGCTCATTAAAGTCGTTTTTGTTACAAACTGCAGATTTGCTGTCTGCACATCTAAACAGTGTCTGCTTACTTTGTCCATTAACTCCGTCCCGAGAAAGAACTGCCCACTGAGGCTCATACTTCTGAGAGACATGTAAACTGGCCAACAGAGCTGATAAAAGTTACAGGTATCTGTAATTTACTGTAAAACTTATCACTATTATACTGGTCTTGCAGTCTGTCAAATTAGGTTACTTGTTACTGAAACCTGTCAAGTCAAGCAACACATGAAGGGTTTTGGTTCCAAAACATGAGAAAAACAAATAAATTCCCACCCAAATCAGTATTGTATCTGGTCAGTATTAAAAAGTAAATTTTTTACAATTTTACACAAAATGTGATATCCACCATGTTATTCTGTCATGTTTTTCCCCAATCTTTCCAAAAAAAAGTAAGAAACGCCTCCTTTCTCTGCAGAATGCGATACATCCGCTCAACCAATCACAGTGCACCATTCCACACATTGTAAAGAGTGACTGACAAGCTACACAACATGTTCATAATCACAGATGAATTACCTTCGATTATGAACGCGATATTGCGTAGCTTGTCAGTGATCTACGGCTATGTGTATTAAATACCACTCATCTGAAATCAACGTGATGGAGATTTACTACTAATCACAGAACCGGCTTTACTGACGAGAGCGCATGACATTCGCCTAAACAGGACCCGAAGTACATAATTATCAGGTTTGCTTTTTTAAAACAGTATGCGACAACAGCGGGAAAACTATAGAACAGCTCGTTCCTCGCGTCACACATCATTACGCTATTTTTACATCACTGCACATTTCGCAGTGCAGTAATTTCTAGTTTTGGTTTTCAATCTGATTAAGTGTTTACTAATGGTAGCTGTGTTTACATGGACCCTACAAATCTGATTGTAATAGGACTAGAAGCACAGTCAGAATAATAGAGTCACAGTAACCATATCAGTCGAATTGAATTGTCCAGATCCGACTAAAATTTCAATCAGATTGTAAGGGGTGGTTTATTCCTTTTTAAATTCCGAGCGAGAGGACATGTAAACACTTGATTGGATTGAAAAATGATACTGGAAAGTACTGTGCATGCGCAGTGACGTAGAAATAGTGTAATGACGTGTGACACCTGGAACAAGCTGTTCTTCCTGGAAAATAAAGTGGCATAAATGAGTGTCCAGTCATTATAAAACTACCCTTTCACTCAGCGTCTGTGAAGTGGAGCAGAACAATGTCCCACCAGTCCTTGTTTTAAGACTTTTTTGATCTTACCAACAGACAACTTGTTTTGGGTGCGGGGAAGTTACACTTTTACTGCTAAGCTGCACAGGACAACAGTTCATGTGCTGGTCGTCACCTAATTAGGACCTGAAGTAGATTAATATCAACTGTGCTTTTTAAAAAAATATGGAACAACAGTGGGAAACTCTGTATATTCATCCAGTGTGGCGCATTCGGATTCATCAATCAGAATTAATTAATTCTGATGGAAGCAAAAGTGTCCCATTGTAAACATACCTAGTGTTGTGGGAGAAGGGAAATAAGAGTTATCACTGAAGATAAACTATCTACGGATGTTGTAGTCCCAAATGAAATGCACATTATGGGTAGTGTAGTTTGGAGAAAAATGTGTTTGTGTGATGTGTGCTCTCGCTGTGCTGTGTAGTTCAAAAAACAGAGAAAGAACATTTATATTCTGCTTTTATTTCTGTTAATTCAGGTCAATCCACCCACCCAGGGTTTTTTTTTTGCCTTGCACTGTAACTACTGACAACTTTTATCTGCATGACAGAGTAAAAGGGCATGCATCGGCTAACTTTGTTCTGTCTCATCATTGCACAAACATTAATTAACAAGCTGTTACACTGCTTCCCGCTGAGACTGATGAAGTGGAGAGAAAGTAACAGCAGTTATCAAATAACTAAATTATGATATTTGCTCATTCGGGTAGGTGCTGGGATATTATCTATCGGATTGCAATGTATATTCATTTTGTTAATTCCATTACACATAGTGCATGTCTATTTAGAGTTAAGACAGTCGTCGTGGTAGCCAAGGCTCACATAGTCATAGGCCACTATTGTTAATCCAGTCAGCGTGGTAGCCCAGGCACACATAGCCATAGGCCCATATTGTTAAGCCGGTCGGCGTGGGTAGCCCAGGCACACATGGCCATAGGCCACTTTTGTTAAGCAGGCCATCATGGTAACCAAGCCTCACATAGTCATAGGCCACTATTGTTAAGACGGTCTGCGTGGTAGCCAAGGCTCCCATAGCCATAGGCCACTATTGTTAAGCAGGCCGTCATGGTAGCCAAGGATCACATAGTCATAGGCCACTAGTGTTAAGCCGGTTGGCATGGGTAGTCCAGGCAGACATAGCCATAGGCCACTAGCACCCTCTGAAGTCGATTAACGCGTATACGCGTTATGAGGCATTTTGTCCTGATAACCCCCGAAAAGAACTTAAATTACACTTTTTAGTTTTGATCGTACAGATCAGAGCAATACATCAACTGAATCTGTAAAGGGTCTACTTTCAATCAAGGAGTGCTGTCTGCAGCCTTTGTCTGCGCTGATCTTCATTTTCAAATGTGTCATTAAAATGAACTGTAATTCAGTGAATACTCAACGAAGAGACATGAGAGAGAGATCTATAGAAAGATTGACATGTCTACTTTTAAACTAAAACAATGCTGCCGAAAAACAAATATTCTGTGATAAAGTAATCAATATGAAAACAACGCGATGTCCGTTTTTCACGTCTCCCTTCATTATCTTCTAATGCGACCATGCCCCCCCGCACGTTGCCCTGAACGCGCCTTTTGAGATTCAAATGTTTCACTGAAGCACGCGGCTTGGAATACGCCAACAAAACAGAAGAAACACACATGCGAGACTGTTCAAGAGAGGACTTTATTATTTTACTGTTTGGCTTCGTGCATATGAGAGGAATAAGACATAATTCACCCCCAAAAAGATGTGATGTGGATTACCTCAGGATTTGAGATTTAGATTTCCTCAGAAGCAAAACAAAAAGAATGAAGTGCTTTATTCACAACCACAGATATCATAAACATAAGGTAAGTCAGTCTTTTTATTTATTTATATACTGTATTAGGTTTCACATGCTAACGTGTAAACATTTTACTAGTTAGAATTTTTCCACAACCTATAATTAACTGACTAAAATGTATAATCAACGGAAACATTATGAAGGTTTCAATAACAATAATACACTACGCTAGGTGCATTCAAATAGCCTCGGATGTAAACGGGAGGGATATAACAGTAACCAAATGAAATAGTAAATGAAACTAGATTGTAACAAATCAAGTGGGTGGGTAGAAATATCGATATCGGTCTTTCAAGTTGTCACCCCCCTCCCCCCCACCCACAACGAAGAGAAAAAACGAAAAAATAAAAAAAAACTGAAAACTATGAAAAATATTCTCCAAGTCTGTATTTCAACATTAATAATAATAATAATAATAATGATAACAATAATGTTTTTTTTTTCCTGTGACCTAGAGAAATCAGATTAAAGGATAAAAGGATTTCTGAGAAGCGAGATTGCTGTGACTGAGAGTAATGATGCTAAAAATTCAGATTTGAAAGTCATCTTTGATTGCTTCCTAATAAACTGTCTTCTCTGCAACTAGCAAATGTTGGAATATTATATTATGTTATGAGATAATTAAATATATTCTAAATAAACTACAAACATAACATCTATTATACATTGTATTTTCGTCCCTCACATTCTGTCTGTGCTAACTCGTCCCTAATAGCTGCCACAGCTAGCACTTGCAAATGGCTACTCATTTATGCATCTCATATGCAGGGAGGGCTATCTTAGTCCTACTCAGGTATCGTGAATTCATGATAGTTAACTCCCTACCTAGCATATGACTTATTCTACCAACAACAAGCTGTCTTTAGCAAATTTTCTCAAAAACGATATATTGTATTTCCGCTAGCTGAGTAAAAAAGATGCTTTTCACATCATTTAGATAAGAAACCCAATTAGGCGCCCTACTAAGCTACAGTTCTCAAAAGTCACGCTGCGGAACCAATGTTTCTGTTAATGTGTTTATTGGCCCTATTCAAGCTGATGTTAACCTGTTTTAGTTTGGTCAACTAACCACGACCTAACATATTTTTTTTCGGCAAAACACACAGTCACTGCCCTACATACATGCCTGCTCACATATTCTTATAGCCCCTAGTTTTGTGCTGATTACAGGGAGCATTAGACTTTAGCCATTAGTTGTTTTATAAGCCAAACTGAAAAAAGCACAAAATGTTCATGTCCGGCATGACAAAACTTACCTCCAGGCCCCCCTAAATACCCTTAGAACTCAGAGGAGTTTCAGAACCAATCGTTGTTAGTCGTGTTAGCCTCATGAAAACATAGATATTTAATACATGTGGTTTCACGACGGCTCTTTACAGGAGCTTTAGCTGAGCAGCTAGTAAGTAGAAGGTTATGGCCGAGTGAGACTGCTTGGTCGGGGTGGTTTTGGCTGTATGTTTCCTTGTATCGTACTCCATGCCTTTGTGGTGGGTGCGAGTGTTATTGCAATGTATGTATATATTTACAACTAGCATTTTTTGCCTTACATGTTTGACAGCTAAACCAATCCCCCCAACAGCATGTTTGTGCGATGTATTGGCCGTAGGGCAGTCGCAGCTACATGACTCTGCCGCCGCACAGCAATAGTGTGTAGCACGATCTATTCCGCAAAGACCAAAAGATATCAACCTTGTCATGTTACATTACACAAATGGCCATCCCTCATAGATGTGGTCGATGACAGAAAATACAGTTTCTTAACTTCATTTCCCAAATATAATCGAGCCCCACCTCATTAAAAAATAATCTTCCGTTTGAATAAATGGCAAACAAACTTGTGTAAGACAGTAAGAGCTTGAGCCACCGACTTTTTGGCAATTTTCGGTTCATGTTTAAAGTAAGTCATCATATTATTTTCTATCATATCAAAGTTCTATATACCAATTTTTTATATTGTTAAATAAATCAGAATGTTATTTATGCAATTTTCTAATGCTCAGTGCTCTAAGTCATATACAAAGTGCTATTTTAAGCCCACTTGTACACTTTTAATCATCTATTTTTTTATGTATATCCCTGTGGTGTTCTGACACATTGATGACCTATGGGACTAAACGCCTTGTATCATCCACTCAACCCTCCAAACTTGCCCTGCCCGAGCCATGTTTTTTAGTTTAGACAGCAAGTGAACAGTCGAGCTTTTATGTGATGGAAAGCAGCTGGAAAAAGAGGTGTAAGTGACAAGATCTGGAGCACGAAATGTGATTAGCTACCACAAATAGCCGGTCTGAGGCCCATACTTCTCACAATGCTCAATTCTTGGGCGGGTATGCCAATGTGAAATCCTGAAAATGCCTTGCAAAAGGCTTAATGCCTTGACATGCTAGAAAGTGTGCTCAAAACTCCCAGTACATCTCAGTATTCGCCTGGCCCGTCGTGGCAGACTTTTGAAGCCAGCAAACCAGAGGGGCCCTATTGAAGCCCCTTTCCACCGCCTCAAGTCAGCTTACAATAGACATCAGAACTGGCGCCCATGGGAGCCTAAATAGTAATGAAGGTTGCCTATAGTCTTAATGAATCAATTTTTTCTTTTTAGATTAGATTGCCGTGCGCCTATGTTGTGCCTTGTTCAAGCGGACGAGATGCCAGCAGGAGGCCCACTTATGGGAGTAGACAGCGCCTGGAAGTGTTATGCCTTACAAAAATTATCTGCCTTAGGAAAGCGTGGTCCGCTCGCTGCATTCATGTGGATTGCTAACATTGACATGTTACCAACAAGATACCTACTTATAGAATTGTTGCCAGAGCCCACATAAAGGCGTTTCCACACCTTTTTCACCTCTAGGTTATATGTCGTTTAACTAAACACTCTTTTAACCCTGAGTTAAAGGAACATTCCCATAGTAATATAGAACCTGGAGTTAGCAGCACTTTTTACCAGCGGGTTTGAGGCCGCCCGAAATAGTTTGGATGCTCAATTGCCATTATGTAAATACGTTTCGCATGTTGCGTTTGTCTAATCATTTGGACACCTCGGATTTAGGGGATTACTGTACTGTCCTATTATTTTTATTTGTGTACATACAAGCTCAGCATGCTGCCTTCTCTGGTTTACTATTAATCATTTTCCAAATGTTGTTTTGATTGCTCATTTTCTGTAATTCTGTTGGCTGTATTTTCATATTTTAGTTCAAAATTACATTATTAAAACATGAAAATTGGTTTTATATGTCATAGCACTTATGTTCTTCTTTGAATATATATCCACTGTTTAATGTAAGCCACTAAGTTACCGTTGGGGGAGTTTCCGCCTCCGCCTCACCTTTTGTGGTAGTTAAAGGGGCTGAACCATGTTAACCAGGCCAAAAACGTGATCAGTTGATCTAGAAAGAGAAACTCTTAACTCTCCGCAACTACTTTGTGGTATACTGATTTCAAGAGACTTGACAGAATTCATTTTATATTAACATCTTTAAACTGATCTTGCGAGCAAAATTACAGTACAATCGCCATTGCCGATACAGAAAATAACAGAAATAAATAAATAAAGGCGGGGTGCTGTATTAATATTGACAGCTAGCTTTTGAATATGGCACTGAAATCCGAATTCAAACTTTTGGATAGAGTTGCCAGATTGATGACATACAATTACCCAAAGGAAACACTGTTATAAGCTATGTGCACAACAAAAACACACAAGACTAGACAAAAGCGCATGGCCAATGAACAAGACCAAAAACCATCAAAACAAAATAAAACACAAGCACATGAACTAAAAATATACCAAATATTGAAAACTATAAAATGATAAAATACCAAACATGCTCAACTTAATGAAGTTATGATGGTGATGAGGAATGTGGTTTTGGTGGGTCAGAGACTTCCTCTGCTTGGCATGTGGGAAGATTTTTTTTTTCTTCCTTCCTTTGTTTCAGGAGTTGCTGTATTCATCTCAAATGTGGCTGTGGAGGGAACCAGATTTTATAGTGAAGTGTTTTAATCACGACAGCAACATGAAGATCATTCAGCTTCAGCTATGTGAGTTTATTACAATGATATTGAATATATTTAACATGCTTTGTAACTTATTACAAGTATAAAGTAGCTCTTTATGTTGGTGCGTCACAGTGTTGAAGTTATTTTTATAATAATCATTTTTTTTTTTTTTTATCTTACCAGCATGTATTAATCTGTTGTCCAAGCTGCATTGACAGATCTATTAACTGATCTGGATCAAATGTGATCATAAACTGTGATCTTGATGAAAATTAGGTTTATTGGAGTTTCACTGAAAACAGCAGATCCTCCAACAGATGATTCTACGATCCTCGATCTCACTCAAAACCAATACCACCATTTTACACAAATGATACATTCAGAAAGAAATATTCAGTGCAGTTTAAACATCGTCTGGTTATTAATAATGTGACTGCTGATGAACTAAGGAGTTTATTTACTGTATGAACACACGCACACCTCCAAAATCAGCAACAGCATCAGAATATACTTCTACACGGTGAGTTCATTTACTGCTTCAAGTCAATCAAAATATGTTGATGATCACTAAAACAATTTCATAATTATAAGTACGCATCATACCCTGCTGGACAAATGATTATAAATATGCAAAGTTCTTAAAATTGTAGGTTTGGATTTTTGGATTGCAGTCGATTAATATGTTTTCTCGGCTCGTAAAGTGTGGTGGCAACATTATTTTTAACTCCCTTAACTTGATGCCCCCCCAGTGCATACATTTTTTCCCTTTGTTTAAACTGCCATGTCTAAAGAAGAAGTACACATGTCCATATTTCAAGATGACAATGTCAAAGATTCCATCAGGCTCAAACTGTGCGATACTGGTTCACCTTCAGATTTCTGAGCTCTTTAACGCCCTTGAGTTTATGAAAGTCTTTAGGATGTCCGCCGGAGTCGCTTCACACTGCCTGTTCAAAAAAGTTGCTCTAAAATATTTCAAAGGAATGCCTTTAGCTTTGATGGCATTGTGTATTCATTCTGGCATTGTTTCGCCAAAGTTATGCACGGTCACAACAATTTATTTTCATCGGAATTTGCATCATACATTTTTTGGCCGAGATCTTGACTTGAAAATGAGAGAGTCCAACCTCTCTGTAAAGTCGACTCCAGAACATCCTAAAGATTTTTAAGGAAGGTTATAATCAGGAATTTGTGGTGGTCAGTTCAAACATAAAAAATCCATTTCCACATTTTGAGCCTGATGAATCTTTGCATTATATCATCCTGGAAATATGGATATGGGTACATATTTCAACATGGCTGTTTAAGAAATAACAAAGCTACGCACTGCACAGTGCACAGTTAGAGTTAAAACAAACATATTAATCACTGCAGTAATGATCCAATCATAAAATGTTAAAAATTTTCTTATTATGAAATGGTGAACGCACAGTAAAACTGGCCTTTTTTTTCAGGTAGTGTACATTAACATTTTCAGCCATTGCACTTACAACAGCATTTTTTACAGTAACGCACTGTGGACACTTTTATTACAGAATCAACTCCACTAACTGGGTTAACTGAGTGTCACAATCATACTAAGTATACTGATCAGAATCCAGCACAATGTCAGATTATTATCATCATATTGGGACTGATGAATGGGCTTCTGGTTATTGTGGTTGGTTGGTGAGAGATTTTCAGTCCCAACTCAGGTTTATAACAAAAATATATATAATTTTCACCTCCATAGCGCCAGCGCGATGATAATTGAATGTGTAAATCTTCTTATTTTTAGGCTTTTGACTATACTTTAATTATGAATTGTGGCCATTTATTTGAATACTATATAATATATAATCTGAACCCTAACTCTTCACCATTTTTAGGACTAGGATAAGGTATTTTGTGGTTTTGGAAAAAGAAGGTCTGAAGAACAATACAACAGATAAACACTGATCTACAGCAGACGCAAGTTCAACATCAGGACCAATTACAGGTAAGAATGATGGTGAAACCATCGTTATAACTAAAATCAATTTGTGTCTGATTATTATTATTCTTTGCTGCTTGACCTGTACAATAGTGTTATATAACCACTTCATTTAGGTGTCATTTTTGTAGCTGAATTGCTCATGTTTGCTCTTTTAGTACGCTGAGGTGGATTTTTTTCCAAACTGCGTAGAAATATTCGGTCCAGCCAATGTCACCTTAGCACCGTATCTCTGCTCTACAGCTTGCCAAAGTCATGAACACATGATTAGATGTGACTGATGTCCACACTTATTTTTATTCACATTTTTCTTGATGTTCGACCCCCTGAGTCTGAGGAAAGTTCTGAGGAAGTTCCAAAAATGCTTTAAAATGTAAAATAAGTGTAAGTACTCGACTACATTTGACATTAGTAATATTTCATTCTGCTTTCTAAAGACTGTTTGGCAGTCATGAGATTAATCACAATTATTTTATTGAATTGACAGCTATAGTTTTATTTGTTTGTATCTAAAAGTTCTCTAATAGTGTGTAGTCAATATCACCTGGTAAATATTTCTTTCTATTCTGTAGACACTTATTTTTTCATTGTATACTTATTGTATAAATGGTACATGAAAATGTACCTGCCTTTGTATTTTAGTGGGTCTCATGAAATCATTATTTGGGGGTCGGTCAGTGGCATCGAAAACCTGAAAAAACACCTGCTTCAGATGCAATGAGTGTTTAAGACCTTTTATATATGCTAGTTTTCTGCTTCTCTTTGAAGTAGCTGTCTTGAGCCGTATCTGGTGGAAACTTTTGTGAGTGGCTGTAGATGCATATTTTATGAAGGCAGAGCATGCACAATATTCATTATTTTTTTGCGAAGCCAGATTGGTTGCTTTCAATTCTGTTGGTCTGAGAAGAGGTACATTTTTATAAAGATATGGAAGACTGTTTATTTTGTAAAAATGGTTTAATTGATACCTGTATAAATTAATCTGTATTTTATGAAGTAAACATAATCAGTTTAAATGCTTATAAGGGGGTTAAGTCTGTTAGTGTGAAATGTTGTGGCTTGTCAACCTACATTTCTCAAACTCAGCCCTCTGGACTTTTTTTTTTTTTTTTACCTTTGTGTTTTTACAAAATGTAAGTGTAAAGAGTCTGTCTGCTGGGCTTTTTTTATTATTATTATTTTGAGAAAACATATGTCAGTATATTTTGGTGTTCAAATTGCAATCAGAAATAATAAAAAAAAAAAAAAATTGTAAATGAATTGCAGATATATTTTCTAGATTGAAGAATGTTATTATTTTACTTTAAATGTACTTATCTTTTAATTTTATATTGATATTATGCATAAATAGTATATTGTATATAAATAGTATATAATTATAAAATAGCGATATTTAAAACACAAGGGATAACTTGGCCCAACCTGACATTTATGAGAAACACCCTTGAGAACACGGTACAGCCTTATAGTTAAAATATACATTTATTATGAAGTTGCTTCATTATGATAATAATGGTTATGAATTATGAATAAATATATTTCTTTGTGTATGTTTTGTGTGTATGTTTTGTGTGTGTGTGTGTGTGTGTGTGATTGAGTTTGTCATTCTTAATATTCTATGAGAAAGTTGTTTAGCTGGTTATGCATACTTTGCAATTTGTTAAGTTAAAAAAAATAATAATAACACTATGTAGTGTTATTTTCAACTAAACGAAGTGAAGTTGCAATCAAAAACCAGAAAAACATGTTCCACTGGGTTTGGCACTTGACAACCAACGACTCTCAACTTGTCTACAGTGGAGGTTTAACTGTGAAACAAGTGCAATGGTTTTTTCAACACCTTCATGTTTATGAGTTCTCACAGTCGTCTTAACCTCAAATGGGAAAGTATGTTCTGCTTTGTTTGTTTTACTAGACCCACACAATGCCCAATTAGCACTTACCAAGTGTTAATGTATATAAACCACATTCACAACACTTATGCTGAAGTTTTTATTGCTGTGATTGTCCAACAACTGGATCTGTCAAAGTCATATTTCACACAAAATCTAGGCTTAATCTTGAAATAAAATAAATGTTTTTACACAAATGTCATACTAGAAGTGCAGAAACAAAGACTTTTGGGGAAAAGCAAGTGAACCTAATTGAAGGTTTGAAATATTGCTGAAAACACAAACAAGTATGGTGAAGTATGCTGCTGACCAATCAAATATGAGGATCAAAACTAACAGTTGTTTAATATTTATACAATCTTTCATTATAAAAGCTTCTTTAACAAACTTATAATTTGGGTACCTTTTTTTTATTTTTTTTTTTTATGTGTTATTTGTGCAAATACCCATGCATGTGTTTATTAGTTTCTTATATCTTGCATTTAGCTTTCTACATTCTTGTTGATTGAACAATCATGAAACAAAAAAATGGACACAAACAGTTGCTACTGGAAGTTCTGGTTCAACAATAATACGTGTAATGCATAATAAAATGTGACTGTTCCATAATCTGGGGACCAAATTTTCATTGTAGCAACCAAAAAAAAAAAATCCTGAATTTGTTACCATAGCATAACTTGTGGAATCCAATAATAACCAGCTGCAGAATCACAGAGCCATGTGTCACAGCAGTCTAAGGACAGGAGCACCAGGCAACAGTCTTTGCTCCATGTTGGGGTGGAGATTATAGCGTCATTAAAGTGAAAGTTTACCCAAAATTGAAAATTTGCTTTTAATTTTCTCACTCTGTGGCCATCCAAGATGTAGGTGATTTTTTTTTTTTCCTTTTCTTTTCTTGAATAGAACAATAAAGAAGAGTTATGGGTGTTATGGTGGTTTGTTATTAGTTAGCAACTTTTTAGCTCTGCTGCTAGTTTGTAATTAATCCTACATTACCAGCCAGAAATGAATCAAAAGGTCATAAAAAGGAGGCAAAAAGGCAATAAAAAGACAAGAAATGAAGATGCTTATTCAGAGGGTGAAGAAATTAGCGACACCATGACAGCTGTGGAAGATGGCCCTGACTAAATAACTTTGGGCAGAAATAACAACCAGGATATTATGAAAGCCAGAAAGTCCTTGAAAGTGGACTTTCTAAGAAAATGTATGGTGTGCAAACAACAATTACAGAGGTAAGAAAGGAGATACAGGAAGCAGAACAACGTATTTCTACAGAGGTAAGAAAGGAGATACAGGAAGCAGAACAACGTATTTCTGATGCCGAAGATGATATTAATGGGCTAATATCCAGACAAATTAAAGCTTTTTAAAAGCTTAAATAAAAGCAAGAAACAGTGGGCTCTTTGTAATACATGGACATGTCTTGGTCATAAGTGGTTTGTATAAGGTGTGCGTTCTTATTTTGTTGTATACTGGTGTGTTTCCATCAAATTATTTTATTTTATCAAAACAAATCTTAAGGATATATTATATAACTAATGTCTAGTAGTTTGAAGGTGTCTTTTCTGGGTCATGGAACTGTGGGGCTTTGAACCAAAATTACTAAGGTTAAACAAGTGATGAACAGGATAAAATTATTGCAGTCAAAAATAAACTTTCTTGCAAGAACAATAAAGAAGATTTTTTAGCTAAAACTGTGGTGCTTGGGTGATTCAATTAAAATACTTAAAAAAAAATGCATATCAAGGAAAACAAAAATGAATAACCTTTGGCTCCTGATGACATATTGAGGCTTTATGAAGTGAAATGATGGATAGAGGGTAAGGACTTGTAACCCGAAGGTCACGGGTTCAAGTCTCAGGTCTGGCAGGGATTGTAGGTGGGGGGAGTAAATGTACTGCGCTCTCTTCCACCCCTCAATACCACGACCGTGGTGAGATTCTTGAGCAAGAAATCCCCATTGGCTTCCCACTGCTCTGTGTGTGTGGTCACGGTGTATGTGTACGTGTTGTTCACCACTCCCTGTTGTTTGTGTGTGTGTGTGCACATGGATGGGTTAAATGCAAAGCATTGTGACACCATACTTGGCCACGTGTCACGTCCTTTCTTGGTTCAAATAACTGATTCACTGGTTTGTTTACATAATCATGCAATAATGCAGCATATAAACTATTATATTATTAAGGCTCCCAATATTATGTGAAATGTGGATGTTTTACATGTCTAAAGCATATGAAGTGATAAACTTGTCTTCATCAAATCACCTTTTTTACATAAACAATGAGAAACCATAAAAACTTTCACAATACCCCTTCATTCAATGCATCCATGCATTCACATATCACTGGCTCATCAGTTCTTCAATCTAAGTCAGAGCTGTTTTCCTCAGTTCAATGGACTGTTGAAATAACTGAAGCGCTGAATGAGTTGGCAAAAATTTTGTTTTGGCTCATTTTATCTTGCAGGATATCTTTCAGCGAGAGAAACAACATCTAAACGGCTGTGTACCACATCATATTTAAACGGCAGAGCATACGTGGCCACAGGTCAAGCTGGTGGAGCATTGCCCATTCTGGTGGTGTTAGAAGCCTAACAGGCTGACCTGCTAAATGATCTAGATGATAGCCAGGGCCTTCCCCTGACCAAATTGGCCAAGCTGCACCATACCACAGATTTAGCTCTCTCCGGGCTACCAAACAAACAGCTATCGCTATTGCCCGTTCGATGGTGGCAATAGTGGCCATGAAGAGATATCTGTGGTTTAATCTGAATGACATCGGGGCTGGCAAGAAATTCATTTCCTAATCAATGTTCCAGTATCACTCTCTGAGCTTTTGGGAACTTCTGTTGAGACAGTGGTTGAAATGTTTAGAGAGGCAAAGGAGTGGTTCACAGCTTGTTTTAAAAAAGTTTATACCACTCTGTTCCAGATCAGCGCCTCAAACCTTCCAGGGTTCGGGTCTGTCTCAGTCTGAGGCCTGTCTTGAGCCCCTCTTCTTCAGAGAAGTGAGTCTCAGTAGAAGTGAGATGCCTGTAAGGCTTGGGGAGATCTGAGGGTAGTGATTCAAAGCAAATGCTCTGGTCTACAGCCAGGAGCTGAAAGGAAACTAACATTATACTTCTTTTTTTATCTGTCCCCTTCTCTCCATTATAAAGATTTACAGTTAGGTCCATGTATTTGGACACAGACACAATTTTAGCTGCACAATTATTTTAGCTGATGACCTAAACATATTTAGGTTACAGTTATATAATGAACATGGGCTTAAAGTGCACACTCTAAACTTTAACTTGAGAGCATTCTCATCAAAACTGGAGGAAAGGTTAAGAAATTACATCTTTAATATTTACCTCCCCCTTTTCCAGAGACCATAAGCAATTGGAAAATTGACTCAAAAATTGTTTCATGGACAGGTGTCTTTCGTTATTTCTACATAATTTAAGCAGGTAAAGGCCTGCTTAGTCTGCTGTGCCATTTGAATTTGGAAGCTGTTGCTATGAATCAACATCATGCGATCAAAGGATCTCTCCATACAAGTGAAACAGACAATTGTTAGGCTTCCAAAACAAAACAAATCCATCAGAAGATAGCAGGAACATTAGAAGTGGCCAAATAAACAGTTTGGTACATCCTGAGAAAAAAAAAAAAAAAAAACTCACTGGTGAGATAAATAAAAAGGCCTGGACATCCACAGAGGACAACAGTGGTGGAGTGATCAGAGAATGCCCTCTATGGTAAAGAAAAACCATTTCACAAAATTCAGCCAAGAGAAGAACACTCTCCAGGAGGTTACAATCAAAGTCTACAATCAAGAGAAGATTTCACAGAGTACAAATACAGAAGGTTTACCAGAAGGATTCAAACAAGGCCAGATTAGACTTTTCCAAAAATCATTTAAAAAAGCCAGAGCACTTCTGGAAAAGCATTCTTTGGACGGCTGAAATTAAGACCAACCTGTACCAGAATGACATGAAGAAAAAAGTATGGAGAAGGCTCGGAACATCTCATGATCTGAAGCATACAACATCATCTGTGAAACACGGTGGAGCAGTGTGATGCATGAGCATGCATGGCTTCCAGTGGCTCTGGGTTACTGGTGTTTATTGATGACGTGACAGAAGCCAGAGGCAGCCGGATTAATTCTGAAGTGGATATATGGATATACTGTCTGTCCAGATTCAGTCAAATGGACCAAAGTTGATTGGGCGGCGCTTCCTAGTATGGACGATGACCCAAATACAGCAAAAGCAACCCAGGAGTTGTTGAAAGTAAAAAAGTGAACAACTGAAGTCAGCTGAAGTAAAGGCCTGGCATCACAAAGGAGGAAACTCTGGTGATGTCCATTTATGATTATACAGGTGCTGGTCATATAATTAGAATATCGTCAAAAAATGTTGATTTTCACTAACTTCCATTCAAAAAAAGTGAAACTTGTATATTATATTCAGTCATTTACACACAGACTGATATATTTCAAATGTTTATTTCTTTAATTTGATGATTATAACTGACAACTTAAGGAAAATCCCCAATTCAGTATCTCAGAAAATTAGAATATTGTGTGAAAAGGTTCAATATTGAAGACACCTGGTGTCCCACACTCTAATCAGCTAATTAACTCAGAGGAAAAACACCCGCAAAAACCCTTTAAATCTCATGGTCTCTCAGTCTAGTTTCTGTAGGCTGAAACAATCATGGGGAAGAGCTGCTGCCTTGACAGTTGTCCAAAAGACAAGGGACTATTGACAGCCCTCGCACAAGGAGGGCAAGAACACAAAAGGTCATTGCAAAAGAGCTGGCTGTTCACAGAGCTCTGTGTCCAAGCACATTAATAGAGAGGCGAAGGGAGGGAAAGATGTGGTAGAAAAAAGTGTACAAGCAATAGGGATAACTGTCACCCTGGAGAGGATTGTGAAACAAACCGATTCAAAAAATGTGGGGGAGATTCACAAAGAGTGGACTGGCAGCTGGAGTCAGTGCTTCAAGACCACTACGCACAGACGTATGCAAGACATGGGTTTTCAGCTGTTACATCCTTTCCTTTTGTCAAGCCACTCTGAACAACATACAGCGTCAGAAGTGTCTCGCTTCAAAAGGACTGGACTGCTGGCTGAGTGGTCCAAAGTTATGTTCTCTGATGAAAGGTAAATTTTGCATTCCTTTGGAAATCAGGGTCCCAGAGTCTGGAGGAAGAAGGAGAGGCACACATCCCCATTTCTGAGGTCCAGTGTAAAGTTTCCACAGTCAGTGATGGTTTGGGGTGCCATGTCATCCGCTGGTGTTGGTCCACTGTGTTTCTTGAGGTCCAAGGTCAACGCAGCCGTATACCAGGAAGTTTTAGGAGCACTTCATGCTTCCTGGCTGCTGACCAACTTTATGGAGATGCAGATTTCATTTTTCCAACAGGGATTTGGCACCTGCACACAGTGCCCAAAGCTACCAGTACCTGGTTTAAGGACCATGGTATCCTTGTTCTTAATTGGCCAGCACACTCGCCTGACCTTTCAAAACCCACAGAAAATCTATGGGATATTGTGAAGAGGCAGATGCGTATGCCAGACCCAACAATGCAGAAGAGCTGAAGGCCACTATCAGAGTAACGCTGGTCTCTCATAACACCTGAGCAGTGGCACAGACTGATCGACTCCATGCCACGTCCGCATTGCTGCAGTAATTCAGGCAAAAGGAGCCCCAACTAAGTATTGGAGTGCTGTACATGCTCATACTTTTTTCATGTTCATACTTTTCAGTTGGCCAAGATTTCTAAAAAATCCTTCTTTGTATTGGTCTTAAGTATATTCTAATTTTCTGAGATATCTGAATTTGGGATTTTGCTTTGGTTGTCAGTTATAATCATCAAATATAAAAAGAAATAAACATTTTAAATCTATCAGTCTGTGTGTAATGAATGAAAATATTTTTTTTTTTTTTACATATACAAGTTTCACTTTTTGAATGGAATTAGTGAAATAAATCAACTTTTTGATGATATTCTAATGATATTGACCAGCACCTGTATTTTATTGTACCAGTTATATTTGAGTCCCTGAAAATGAGGGGACTGTGTATAAGAATTGTGTAATTACTAAGCATTTTATGTTATATTTTGGTTTAATATCCTGAGACGTGCCAGCTGGTAAGAAAACAGCCATAAAGACACTCGGGAGCAGCAGCAAAGCGCAGTGTTGAACAGGGTTAAAGTCTGCCGTTAATTTCATGTTGATTGTTTTATTTTTAATTCTGTTCTGGCGGGTATACAATAGAAGCTGAAATTATGAAAATTGTGTCAGTGTCCAAATGTATATGGACCTAATTGTATAATCAATAAACCAGTCATTTCCCTCAGCATGGATTGTGTCAACTAGAGCAGGGATAGGCCAACTCCGGTCCTGGAGGGCCACTGTCCCTGCGAGTTTTAGCTCCAACCCTAATAAACACACCTGAACAAGGCAATCAGTTGTTTTCGGAGATTACTAGATAGATACAGGCAGGTGAGTTTTTATGAGGGCTGAAGCTAAACTCTGCAGGATAGTGGCCGTCCAGGACCGGAGTTTGCCTTTCCCCTGCACTAGAGGAATGCATTGTCGAGTTCCCATTTGAAGGGGAACATCTCGCGTTACATTGGTAATTATGGGTTCCCCGAGAAGGGGAACACGGACACTGCAAGTTATGGTGCCATGTTTTTTGGGCTTCCTGCACACGTGATCCTTCAGGCAAACAAGTTGATGGCGTACTAGAGGCCGCCCTTTTTATAACAGTGTCCATGCGGACTGTCGAGACTAGATTAATCTAACAGCTATCATACACAACAGAAATAAATGTTACCGCAACCAGTCAGGCGCATGTTCGCTAATAAGTCTGCGATGTTCTGTGTGTCTGTGTGACTGCGTGGGAGTAGTTTCATCTGATAAACTCAAACAACACGTGACTCACAGTTGTTGTCAGCATCTGTGTCTCAATATATGCAAGGACATGAACATGTGCACTTCATCTTCAGAGCTGCTCTGAGAGTCACTTCACCTGCTTTATGTTGTTTCATTGAGCAAAAAAAAAAACATCATATACACGCTGAAACTAAAACTAAAAGACCTTCACGACAAAACCCAGTCAAAATAAAAGTCTGGTTTAAATTTTAATTATGACTGAATATATTACTACGGTATACATTCAGAACAATTCTCAAACGTAATAATAATAATGTTATTATTTTTAAGGAAGATCATACAATTAAGTTTTTATTATTATTCATTTATGCAGTTTTCCTGTTGTGCAGCATCATGTCTGATAAAATAAAAAATAAAAAAATTGCCAATGTTTTGCAATTGATTTTTATTTGATTACATTTTAAAGGATTAATTAAATTGTTAATGTTTATATAAATAATTTCACTAGACACCATTTTTTATGGGATACATGTGTACTGAATCATAAAAAAACTAGAATCCATAAGAAATCAAACACAGAATTTAGGGAAAAATTAAATGCATTTCATGGGCCCTTAATTTAAGTGTAGCTCCTCTATGGAATTTAATTTAATGAAACAAAGATGTGTTTACCTTCATTCTCAAGGTCTAACAAACGTGGAAAGCATTTCCTTCCCCATTATGGTAAATGAATCTCATTATAAATATCAAGTTGTATGAATAACCTATTTTTATAAATTTACTGGAAATTATGTTTCTGGATTGAAATATATATATATTCAAGCAGCTGCATAAACCCGTACTCTGTAAGCCGTTTTATTAGATCTTGGCATTTTAATTGTGCTTTATACATTTGTACGTTAAGACTGAATTAGTATGAATATAGTGTTAGATTGAATTGATGCAGTTACCAAAAAACTAAGGACAAGTGCACTTAAGTGAATCTACAGTGGCATTGTCTTACAGTGTGCAGAGTCACTGCATACAGTATTTCAAAGATTAGATTCAGGGTTTTTTTATCCAGTAGATGGCGCCACACAACAGTGAGACAAACACACTATACAAACATTCAAAAAAAAAAAAAAATTGTTAGAAGAGCGGCAGAAAGTTTGCTTGTTTTCCTTTATCTGTTTGTAGTTTAGAGCATAAGCCCCACTACATTTTGTTTATGCTTAAAACAAGAACAATTTTAATGACTTAATACAAAGTAGGTCTCTAAAAAACATGTGTTAATGTCTTATTTTAGGACTGTTTTAGGGAAAACATGGAAAGTATACTGTTTATTTGACATACAAGGAAAGACAAAGTACATTTTGAGACTTTCCCTAAACAATATTTACAGTACAGGTGAATGTGATTTCAGCAGGCAGGACATTTCCTCAGTCAACATCCTGGAAACAACATCCCTATCGCATCAATCAGATTTGAAGCCTCAGGTTACTAATGTTATGTTAGGCTTGGGTTAGAGTTACAGGTTTACATTTTTGAGCACTCCTCTTGAATTTCCTGTGGAATTTTATAATGCACAGTTTAATGATATGTGAATAAATTAAGACATTTGAAGTCTTAATGGCACTATGGTTTGTCCTACAGTAAGTTACAATTTTACGTGAATAGTTACTTAAATAAATCATTATTAATCGTGAGTTTTCAACAATATATTCGTAAAGTATATTGTTGTATAGTGCCAATAATCCTGGGCTTATGGCGAACCAAAGTAAAATTCTCTCATGAAGCCGTTATGAAGCTGATGCGAGCTGCGTGCGAGACGACAGGTCTAACCTGGGCATGAGCACTAGTGACGGTGTTCACTGAAGTATTGGGGCCAATCAGAACTCAAGGGCTAGCCTGTGAAACGCCGCCCCGCTGTACAAGTGCAGGCGATGTAATGATGTGCAACGAAATTTCAATATGTTAAAGAATAAAAATCTCGATCGTAAAGGAGGGGCCGAGAAGTTAGAGAGAGAAAACGACAAGCACTTGAGCAGATGCCACCAAATGTGTCAAGATAAATGAATTATTTGCTGGAAGGCCAGCAAGAAGTTGTTCGAGTGACGAATCTGCATTTTGACGGATAATAGCATTTGCATGCATGTTGCATGACAAGAATGGATATTAAGTGTTTTTTTTTGTTTTTTTTTACAACATACAACAACTGCAGCGTAATCTGTACCTAACCAAAATAAAGACAGATGAAGCTTAGATCCGCGCACGACTCCAGACCCGGACAGCCTCATAAGGTTGATCCATGGATGATTAGGACGCTCCCTTAGCAGCTCACGTGCATGAACATTTATGTCAGGAAAAGGACCATTTACATCCAAATGTAATTTGATGCACACACAGAACAGGCAACCCTAGAAATATATTTCAGAATCTAAACTGCTTTAATCGGCCCATTTTTCATAAGATTGTAAACATTACTAAAGGTGTGTTTGTATGCCTGTGCGTTTAACTTGAATAATGTCCCAAAAGATATCTGTTTTTAACGCGAGTGGGGTAATGTCAGCTGCTGATTTGCTTTAAAAATCTACTTTGCGATTCTGTTGGCAAACATGTTTTATGGTGCATTCTAATTTCAACCTGTTGGTTATTACTAGTGCAGGCGAGAAAAATAGATCGCAGCCGCAGCCTTTACAGGTAACTTAGCGCGCAATGTATCTGGTTGCCATGACAACCTCACAACGCTTGCCTGCTGCGCTAATCTTAGCTTCGAAGCATAGTAAAACCGCCGCTTTTTAACATTGGATTGTGACTTGTTACGTTTACTACAGAAATGCTAAAATGTATTTAAAAAGTTTGACTAACCCAATCGACACCCAATCCCCCCCCCCCCCCCCCCCCCCCCCACGCACCCCCCCCAGCCCCCCCCAAACCTAAAGCGCCCCCATCGCTAGATCTCTTCCGGCGCCCCTGGGCGGGCCTGACTGCTGAGGTGAGACCCGAGACAGACATTTAATGATACACGTAGGCTACTGCATTTTGTCTTTTTGTTTCAAACGAGTTATGAATATTCCAGCTGTAATAGGCCACCTCACTGATCTATATAATGACATTTAAAATTCTCAGCTCTCAGTTTCTGTCCTTTTTATTACGAAATTCAGACAATATACCGTTTTTGGCGCTATGAAAATGTGACGTGACATCGCGTTTAGCGCCTCAGTTCAAGTAAACCGATCATCTGTCTTACTTTTTGTTTTAAAGATACAGTACAACTTACCGAAAGGTATATACCTACGCCGCTTAAATAATATCGATCAATCAGTCAATAAAACAGCAGGAGAACATTAGTCACAAAACGTTTCATTTACCTCAAGGAAAGCAATTTAAAGAACCATAGCAGGTTAGTTGAGAAAAAAATAGCCATAGAAAGGAGTATTTTGCTAAACGCCCCCTTGTGCACTACATTACATATTTATTACTTTTCACTTGTGTCATTAAATACATTGTTTATAATTAAAACTGCATTATATTTAAATTTTAATTACTAGTTATTTGAAACCTTTAAATGATACCAGCTGATGCTCTGTCTCTGTATGTTTACAGCATTTATGTGAGATATATTTTCTCAATTTGTAATCAATTGAGGAAAAAAAAAAATCCCTTTAAGTGCCAGGCAGAAGCCTTAAACCTACCGTCGGTCTGTGTCATTAATGTGAACAAAAGATAAAGAGAAATAACTCACTGCGGGGCTTCTTGACTAACAGCTTAACAAGGATCTCTTACACCACGGATATATATAGTAGAGTATCATAGATACACAACACCAGACACTATACCTATGTACATATGTGTATGTGTATATATATATATATCTAGTATATATATATATATATATAATATATATATATATGTATCTAATGTATGTTAAGTAAAGGATTTTCATTTGGTTATGCAATATCTGTACCTGAAAACGGTGCTATTTATGATATTTTTACATTATTTTATTACTGACTGTTCACTTGTCTTCAGTAATGTTTGAACTTGATGAAATGAGATTCCAGTAAATGATTTTTTGTCCCAGTCCAGCCCCATGCATAGTGGGTCGGTCTGTATGAAGTCCAGGGCTGATTCAATTTCTCATTTTGATTCTAATCTCTCTCTCTCTCTCTCTCTCTCTCTCTATATATATATATATATATATATATATATATATATATATATATAACTTTTAGTGCATATAACCATTTCTGAATTTAGGTGAAATACTAGTATCATAAATTTCTTAACGCCTCCATATGACATGATCAGACATAACTGACATCAATCTCTTTGACCTTTTATTCCACCCATTATTAATAATAAACACGCATTCTGATCTATTATATCTCCAAATGATCTGTTAGTCATGTCTACATGATTAATCAATATGACAAAGCTTAGTTTTTTATTGAGCTACAGTTTCTACAAAAATAATAATAATAATAATAATACACATAATAATAATAATAACAATTTGAGATGTAGTAATACAAAATAATGTGACATTTAATCCAATAATGAAATGAACAGCGAACATAAAATGAGTAAATAGGACTTACATGAGTATGTGCCTGAAGCTTCTTTTGATAAACTTCTGAGAAAGTACTGTATTTTTGGTTCCTGTTCCTGAAATATTTCTCTTGAATAACATCTTATATCATTCTGATCTATATAGAAAAAGGAAAGAGTAGGGAGAGAATTAGAAAAATGCAGTCTGGAAATGTTGTAAATTAGCTTTTCAAATGTATTTTTAAAAAAAAGAATTAACAAAGTTTTTTCGCACAACAATGAATTACCTGTTTTGTTTTTTATTGCTGGGCCTAACCAGAAAAGATCTCATCTCCATAGTTCCTTTCTCTTGTTTTGATCCTGACAGATTGTTTAGTTGCTGCAAGACTCAAAGATAATATTTACTCCCCGTCTGATGGGAGGAGAAAAGAGTAGTTGTCAGACTAGATGAGCTGGCCAGTGGCCAGAGTACAGTGTGTTTTTCTGATTTTTGTTTCAAATCGCCAGAACATCATTCTGACCTATGGAGAAAATAAACAAGACAGAAAGCAAAAGTATCAGCATGTAATTTTGTTTGCTAGTTTTATATCAGATTAAATTTTTGAATTCAAATGTCTGGTTTTTAAATGTTGTAAGATTTTTTTTTTTTTCTTGATTATTTGAACATTAAGGGAACATTCCCTTTCACCATTCTTCAAACAAACAAGTAACATTTGAACATCCAACATGAACATCCAAAATGTTTCAGGTATAAACGCTGCATGAACGATGCTAATGTTTTGAAAAACAAAAGGCTTATTAAGGAACAAATAACTTTGCACAAATGTTTTATTAATGTTCCTGGAAAAATGTTTTTTTCATAACTTTGAAAAGACCTTGTTAAAATGTTCACTAAAAAATTGTGGGGAATGTTTCCTGTTAGCTGGTTTTCGCTTGCTTGTTCCTCTTTTTTTTTCTGTCTGTATTCTGTTTCTTGTCTGTGTAGGTTGTTTATGAGACTAAACAAATCCCACTGTCTTGTTGTCGCCTGCCTTAAACACAAGCAAAACAAACATGTGTGTAAACACACACACACACACACACACACACACACACACACACACAGAGATCTAAAAGTAACACACTGCCTTTTGCACAGGTAAATATCATTAACTGAGAACACATGAACTCACTGTATCATGATAACACACTGCTCTTGTGGCTCATGCTTTTATGATTAACATCTCAGTGATCTTGCAGCTACAGAATGCGGTGATTAGATGAGATGACATTTATTGTACCTACACAAGAATGCCATTATCATAAAAGCTCTCTCACATTCCACAAGATGGCAAAGTTGACATCTAGCAGTGATAGGGGATCTGAGACATCCGGAGCTGCTTGTCTGTAAATGTCTCATGACATCATGAAACTCTGCCCTCTGTAAGGTATGAGTAACAAAAATATGTTCTAAAAACATTTTGCTTAATTCCCATTAAGTTATAAAAACATTTCTTAACATTCTCTAAATGCTGTAAATGTACAGTTTTTATTAAATGTTTAAAACTGTTTTATAGATTATATGAACATTAAGAGAATGTTCCATTGTATTTTATTTCCATTTTGCAACATTAATAGCCATAATGGTGACTAGTCAAATGAAACTATTCTTTTTTTCAATAAAAACACTTTCACAACGTATGGTACAATAGGGTGTGTGTCTTTTTTCTTTTTTTCTGTTGTTGTTTTTCCCGTTTCTAAAGATTCTGTTTTTTAATAGGATTATTAAGGGGCTTAGATGACTCCTCATATATCAGGAATGGGCAAATCCCTGTCCTGGAGGGCCACTGTCATAGTAGTAGAGCTTAACTCCAACCCTGATAAAACCTTACACATGCCTGTAGCTTCTGGGCAGCAGTCCTGAAGATCTTGATTAGCTTTTTCTCATGTGTTTAATTAGGGTTAATTAACAGGAGGAAGCTCGTTCTTGCTCGCCAACAGTAAATTTTGTTTCATTCTATCTACCTAACACAAACATCCAGTGATCTCTGCACTGGCATCTGTAGAAACTGGAAGTGCTTATTACTTTGTTATTTTAAACTCTAACATGCGCTATATGAAAAAGTCCACTAGAAATGTAAAAATAAAAACATACTGGTATCTATTATAGCATCTTGTTCAAGGCTTAAATGTTGTAAGTGTTATTAAGACATATTGCCTTTTATTACTTAATGCCTTGAGTAAGTACAGGGGAAGTGTGCCTTTTCATATTAGTTCTATGAAAACATTTATGTTTTAGCAAACAATCCATAGAATACAGAAAAAAACAAACCATATATCCATTCTTGAAATGTGTTAAGTTTCTAGCATGCTTAATGGCATCAGTAATGTGTTTTTCCAAAACAGAAACTAGATCACACATGCATATCTATTCCACTAATGTCACAACTAGGTAAAGCAAATTAAAAAAGTGTGTACCTCAAAAGAGGTGAACTATGACTAGTGGAAAGTAGCAGAGAACTGCAAACATCATAGCTTGTAGGCAGAGATAATAGTAACTCTGAGACTTTAGTTTAAGGCATTGCATGATGTGCACTTCTTACAATTCACAGTCTGACTTCAAAAAAGCACCCCAACTAAGTTATTAAAAAATGAACTTTTAAACTGTATATTTGGCATCTGTAAGAACAATGTTTCATTTTGTTGTTCAGATGAGTTTGTAAGAGAAAAAATTATGACGCGGAAGATCTTGATGAAGATGTTTATTGCTGCAATAGAGCAGTGACAAAGTACATGTAGTACCTTGGGTTCATCAGCAGAGCTCTGAATGAAACTCCAGAACATCCTTAAGTTCAAACCTTTTATTATATATTCTCAGTTTACTAACAATTCTCTCGTAAATGAAGGTTCTCGTTGTACGCAGCTGTAGTCTGTATGTGTTAATTAAGTTCCTGACACCCCCCTTTGTCTCTCTATTGTCCCACACAACTAACCTTATATTCTACAATTGGTCACTCATTTCACTCAGGATGTGATCATCCCAAATGGTCTACAAACAAATATACAACTGTTGACTTTCTTCTTCTCTATAATAACTAAGCCATTTTGGGAAATGAGCATGATCTAACATATTGTGGAGTGTGGGTCGAGGCAGCAGACTATAACTTCTTACAGGTTTAAGGGAATGTTTTTAATATCACAGACATTAAGATTTCATTCCTAACAATTTATCAGGTTCATTGGGCTTATTGGGGAAAATAAAAGCTCATCCTCATACTGTAACGGTGTGAGTGTATGCTGCTTTTTTAAGACCCATATTTGTAGTTTTCCAAGCTCTGCATTTAGTTTTGAATGTGGGAGAGGCAAGTGCATACTGTGCCATTTTTTATTTATGTGCTACAAAAAATATAGATTCATCAATTAACAGTAACCTGTGGTTTGCTAGAATTTAAGTTATTTTGTCTTTAGCTTCTGTTTTCATGCACTTATAGTTTGTTATCTCATTAGTTCCTGCCTGCCTTGTTGTAGTTCCCCGCCATATGATAGTTTTCATGGTTATTGTTTTAACTGTCACATGAGTTTGTTCTTTAGTTCCCTTACTTTGCCCTGTTTCTTGTTTCGAAAAATACCAAGGGAATAGTGCGCTATTGGAATTATTTAAAAAAAAATATATATATATATATATATATATATATATATATATATATATATATATATATATATCCAATAAGAAATAGTTCTGGCTGGAAAAAACCAGGGAAGAATAATATGAGGGATGGCCATATTATTTTAAGAATAAGTTTAATGTGTAATAGGCTCACAGAAAAAAGTTTAAACATAAACCTTTAAGACTCTCAAATAAAAAGAAACTCAAAAAGATGGCTCAAAAAACTGAAAATTGAGAAACTAAATGCAGTTCAGTAAACCAAACTGCATTATTTTTTTGCATTTAAATTTAAAATTGTGTAGATGTAAATGACATGCTTGTCCATCCGCTAGATCCCAGTGCTTAGTGTGGACTTCTGCCACTTTTGTGGGTAATGCAAGTTTCATCAAGGCTGGTTTTTAATGAAGAGAGACAGACTGGAGAGAGAGAAGTGCGTTCCAAGCTCAAGTTTCTGTAGTGGTAAAATTAAAAACAACATATAATAATAAAGTCAGCACAGCTGCTTAATTTCCATTGCTTTATACATCATCATTCTAATAAGCAGTGTGATCCAATATTACAAATATTGATTTTCAGGCTTTGTTTAATTTGGATATTGATTTGGGAAAAATAATTTGTCCCACTAATTAGCCATGTATATTAAATGCAGTCCTTGACCAGCTTCCAGCCTTTGTATTGTCAGACCAATATTAAACTTTTATGCTTAGATTCACAGCCACACCCCTGACCATTTTGACAGTGCTGTGACTGTGTGTGACTCCATCAAACGCAGTTGGAGAGGTGTGTGACAACAGTCCCTCCAGTCCATTCCCCATCATAATGCCCCCTCATTGATCTAGTACAAGCTAACACACCTACCACTGACCTGCAGAACCCGAGCTTCCACTGCAAAAACCAACAGAGCCAGAGCTGATTCCCTGCCATGGGCCCTGAGTAAATGCTTGCTGTCATGTCCATTCCAGAGCAGAAGCTGTCTGACCATGTCTGTGTCAGGTTGTACTTTTGTAACTGTGGGAATCTTGGTGGAACTGGATGAGGAAGCAATAATCATGACTAAAGCAGTTTATCTCAGAGAGTTCCAGTGTTCCCCAGCCTGAAATTCTGGATGTCTCTGGTTTTCTCTCTGTGCCCAGTGTCCCTTCCTCCTCTGGCTGATCCTGCTCAGTCTCAGTTCTCCACTGATCAACCGCAAGTCTCTCCTGGCGCTGATGCTCCCCCACTACCTCTCTCTCACTCCCCACTTCCTGTTCCTGCTCCCACTTCTGTTCCAGCATGTCGGCAAAAAATGACCAAACTTTGAATTGTATGTCTGAATTCTAGTGACCCCATTAAGTCTGTTGGTTTAAAACCCACCTGCACTGCCCAGTCCTCCCAGCCCCGCCTGCACTGCCTCTCTTCAGTCCTTCAGCTAATGCTGATCCGCTTCAGTCTGGAGTCTGCACCAACCCAGGATGGTCGACTCCAACAGCTCCACTCAGGACCTCAGTGCACATCACTCCCTCCTAGGTCTGTCAAGCAGTCAGTTCGACTTGGTCAGCCATCCACCCGGGTACAGAAGCCAAGTCTCCCTCTAAGACTCCTCTTCTTCCCCCGCGCCTCTGCTGTAGGCCTGCTCGCGGGTCCTGGTAGGAAAAGTACTGCCTTCGGAGCTAAAGAGGCATAAGCACTTTGAGCTCCAATTGCCAACAAAATACAGACATTTGATGCCGCTTTCACTCCTACCATCTGCAGTTATGAATCATGACCGGACTCCTAAGTAGCTGAGACCGCCTCCTTCCTCTTCAGTATCAAACCATGTGCAAACACAGCTGCCAAACTGGGCCTTGTTTATAAAAACTTTGAACCACTGATGATTCAAACGTGAGTTTTGGAGCAGTGTAGAGTAGTGCTTGTGTTGTTTGGTCGCTTTCTCTGACCACGTAATGCAGACATGGTTTTATGTTTACGCTGCGCGATATGCAGCAAAGCGCAGTTAAAAAGACAGTATAAGTCTTTATAATCAGTAATTATAAGTCCCCACCTGGATGCAACAAATGCCTCGCCAGTAATGTGGGTTTGATTGGTTTTGTCTCCACCGCAAGCCGGGAGACAGCATCACAGTATTCGCGTAAGGGCGTGAATATTTCCATCACAGGCTTCTGAAGCATTCAGCTAATCACAATGCACTGAACAGCTGGCCTAATCAGAGCAATAACACCACTTTTTTGCAGAACGATGAGCTTTGTAAAAATCCCATCGCTGCTTCAGAAAGTTAAGGGCAAAGAGGAGCAACAACAATAACGTACAGTATGTGGAAAATAATGTGTTTCTTGAACCTTAAACCACATGGTGAACACATTCTCATTACACCAAATACACAAAAATAATGTTCTTTTTAGCAACGCCATATGACCCGGGCTAAAAAAGGGGATCATCATATCTTGATTATGACTTTTCCTGCTCCAGATTGCTAGGACTTTTCCTCACAAGTCCACACAAAAAGATCCAGCAGAATCAGAAAATCAGACTGCGAGAGAAAGAGGGAGGTCGACCATCTAAGAGACAGAGTCTGATTATTAGACAACAAGCTCTAAATGCAGGTTTGAAACATTAGAGAAGTGGGAATGTGCTGCAGTTTTATTGGGCTTGTTTTTGGGGTCTTGGTATTTTTATAACATTTTATATAGTTTAGACTGAATGATACTGTTACTGTTAAGCAGTGAATCTACAGTACAACTTACATTGTTCTCATGCTATATTTCTTTAATATAAATGTCATTTGTTTTTACATTTTAAGTTTGTCTCATGTGTCACTGTAAATCCTTCAGAGATTTGGTTCAGGTTTATCCAGTAGAGGGTGCCACACAACAGAGAGTCAAATATGTAAACAACTCAAGTACCATTGTTTCTATATTAGAGCAGGGGACTATAACAAAGCTTTCCAGTTTTCAGCATAAACATCACTATATTTTGTTTTTGCTTAAGAACAATTTGATTGGCTAATTACTTACTTCAAGTAGTATGCTCTCTGAAACAAGGCTTAGCATCTTTAACAATTTTGTTTCTCAAGTGAATTTATCTTGTTTTAAGGATATTTAGACACTTTTTACTTAAAAAAAAAAGGTATACTGTATGTTTGATATTACAAGGGCAAAGACTGCCATTTGGGGACTCTAGTACCAGAATAATATTTCTTTAGATGTAAACGCGATTTCGCTGGGCAGGATGTGATTCCTGGAAAACATCCTTGTTAGATTAAACATTAGCTAGTGTCAAGCAACTGATTTCCCCAAGATTAGATTTGAAATTAATGTTAGTATAGGGGGTTAAGGCACCCCATCATAGATGAGCTAATGAACACTTTTTTATAAGTTCTTACATTTCATATATTTATATAACATATATTCCACATTAAAAATACATACATACATACATACATACATGTTATACATACATTACATATATATATATATATATATATATATATATATATATATATATATATATATATATATATATATATATATATATATATATATATATACACACATTATACCTAACACAGAAAAGCTGCCTTTTTCCGCCGCGATTGTGTAGATGACCAGGGCACTGGATTTCTTCCCAGGGTAATGCGATATATTTTGGTATATATTTTTATTGGGCAATTAAATGATCAGTGAGAGCAGAACAAATAAAAGTCAGCACCGCTTTAAACTCAACAAAATGGTAAAATACATAGGCTATGAGCATGCTCACAGATGAAAACAGAGAAATAAACCGCTATTGGATGAAGTGGATTAGAGTGCCCCTGCACGGCCTTAAATATATGGGCCCTATTCAAGTCTTTTTTCCCTTTTTTCCCCCCTTTACCTAGTTTTATTTGAAAAGTACCACAATATCAACAAGACATTGTGCTTTTAAAATAAAGAAAACAAACGCAGTCTCTGTCTTGAATTTTATGGGTGTTGTTATGTCTTGTCATGGCTTGTTCCTGTTCTTTCTCTTTACTCTGTCTCCCTCTGCTGGTCTTTTTAGGTTACTTTTCATCTTTCCCAGCTGTTCTTCATCTTATCTTGACTACCCTGTTTACTCTCTTCCCACCTGTTCCCCTTTTCCCCTCTGATTACTCCCCTATTTCTCCTCCTCTGTTTTCGGGCTGCCTCCTTTGTCCAGATTCTTGTTTGAGTTTTTCTCAAAGAAGCAGACAACTGCTGTCAGTCTCTCGCCTCAGTCCCCGTCCCGTCCGGCCCTGTCCTGTATGGGACCTGCCTGGTAACCCTTCCTGTTCTCTGTTTATTGCCTTCACATTTGTATCCCTGTCACAGTTTTGCCTGTCGGTGAGAGAAACCATCCATCCCTGTCTGCATTGCCACCAACCGCTTTGAGAGAGACCTGCGTTGGTCATCGCTATCATCACCAGACCCAGACTGCTTTCGCCAAAGGGCCTTTTTCAAGTCACCCGCGGTCATTTCTGTTTGTTTTCTATCACCCTCTCTGGGCGAGGTTAAGCTGCCTTTCCTCTCTCTGAAGAACATTTTGAGTTCCAACATTGTTGATTACCGTAGTTTACATTAAAGACTCTATTTTTGTTCAGTCGCATTTGGGTCCTCTCTTACCTTGTTAACAGGTACTTGAACAGGTACTTGAATGTAAAACATTGTCATGAATTCATTGTATTCCCATTTGTAAAATAGCCAACAAATTAATTGTTGTAGACTAACCTGATCCTGCTGAAAGTATGTAGCCTTATAAAGCATGATTTTCATAGCTTCTATTTGGCGCTATATTTTTATGCAGAAATTGACTTTGGCATGCAAAAGACTGGTAAATTCATAATTAATGGCATGGCTGGTTCAGTCGACAGAAACACAGGACACACAGGCCTATAATAACTGCTGAAATGTTTGCAAGGAAAATCTCAGGTCAGGCTGAGCACTCATGGTATGCACCTGCAAGCGCCAATGTAGATGACCTGGGTTCCTCTTTTCACTCATCTCTGCTCTTCTGAAATTTTTCCAGTCAAATCATTCTCTATGTGCACTTGTGCAGTAAAGAAAGATCTAAAATTCTGGCTGTCCTTTGCCAATGAAGAACAGAGCCAGAATCTCCTCATAATCCTCGAGAAACTTTCTGATGTAGCCGAACCAGTGGGCAGCGCGGGATGTGCAAACTGGTGTAGTCTGAAAAAAGTTTAGGATATTTTTTCGCTCAGAGCCTACTTCATCTTGAAAGCTTTTTCAAGAGGATCGGTGATGCGATCACACATTTCACAAGATCCACTTCAGCTGTCACAAACCGAGGGGGTGAATCTTAAAGCTTAACATGCACATGCTTAAACTGAATACTGCATCACACTCCACTGAAGGCCATCGCCTCAAATCGCAGACGCCTCAGTTCAGCCAGAAATGACTCAAGTCCACCACGCTTTTATTTAGCCGGGTTATAAAACAAACAATGGAATATTCTGTTAACTTGATAAAGCGGGAAAGATAACAAAAAGAGAGTCCTCTCACATGTCATCTCGAGTTTAAGAACCAGTCGCGAAACCTCAAGATATTGGGCTTAAATAATTAATTTAGCCCTAAAACGTGATTTATTCTAACCACTAAAATAAGAAGATAATACAAATAAAATGAGAGAAATGTTAATTTTTAATTTTTATATTTTATTCATTGCTCAGACAAAATTATTATTGGCTCCCATCATCTGGGGGCAGTGCCCCCCCCCCCCCAAACTCCACCTTTGTTCTGAATGACTTAGAGCCAAATAGTGATGGGGCTCCACTGGGCACAGGAGCATCAGAACTGAACTATGTGCTCACAACAAAAGATAAAACAAAACATAGAGCATTAGCTTCGGACAGTGTGTCAGGGATCCAGGATACTAATTCTTAAACACACACACAACACACTACATGAGTGTCCTGAATAGATGAGGAATTTGAGGAATTTTTAGACATAATCTGAGAAATATACCAAATATTTGAGAAATATCAAACATGTTAATTTTAATGGAGTGATGATGGTGAGGGGGAATCAGGTGTTGAGAACAGAGCAGATTTTTGACTTTGACTTCCTTCTTGATGTAGGCAAAGTTTTTTTTTTTTTTTTTCGTCTTCATGTCATTGCTTTAGAGCTGCAGTAGATTCAGTGTTTGGAGGGAAGCAGATTTCGTACTGAAGTGTCTTAACCCACAACAACAAGATGAAGATCATTCAGCTTCAGCTCTGTGAGTTTTTTACGTGATATCCTTATATTTACATGCTTTATAACTATTAAAATTAGTTTTATGCGTGACATGGGGTTATTTATTTTTTATCTTTCAGATGTATTAATCTGTTGTCAGTATGCAGTGTCAGATCTATTAACTGATTTGGATCATAAGCTGTGATCTTGATGAAAATGATGTTTATTAGATTTTACTAAGAAAACACCAGATCCTCCAACAGTGATTCTACAATCATTCTCAACATCATCTTTTTACCATAATAAAACATTCAGAAAGAAATATTCAGTGCAGTTTAAACATAGATCTGGTTATTAATAATGTATCTGCTGATGAATTAGGAGTTTATTACTGTATGAACACACGACACTCCTCCAAAATTCAGTAACAGCACCCAGAGCCATACTTCAACGGTGAGTCTATTTTACTGCTTCAGTGATCAAAAGAATACGCGTTGATAAGCTTATAGCACATACGTACTAGTCATTAACTACTTACATACTTTTTTCAAATACTCATATGAAAAAACAATTATATTTATACATTCCATAATATATTATAATTATCTTAAGTGCTATAAACCTGTAGCTGTGCAACATTTTACAGTAACAGACTGTGGACACTTTTATTACAGAAGCAACTCACTCTAACTGTGTTAACTGAGTGTCAATCATACAGTGACTGAATATACCGAGCAGAATCAAACACAGTGGAAGTTTATTATTATCATATCAGGTCTGATGAACGGACTTCTAATCATTGTACTGATCGGTGAGTTAATTTTTAGCCACCTGTAAAAATATTTGTATCATGAATTTATTTTTCGCCTTTTGACTACATTATGTGCAACCATTTGTAAATACTGAATCTAATAAACTGTTCTATTTCTAGGACTATTAAATGATAAATTTGTTGGAATCAGAAGGTCAGCAGAACAATCACAACTCAACACTGATCTACAGCAGACACAAGTTACAGAACAGCATCAGGACCATCTACACCTAAAAAAACTGTGAATCCATCCTTAGCACTAAAATTAATTTCTGTCTTGATAACTATTGAGGGTTCTTGCTGACACGTGGAATAGCTTTCTTCTTATTTGGTTCATTTTTTGTACAGCTTTTCCAAACCGGCGGTAAAAATATTCAGTCCAACCAATCCAGCAGCAGCTACACAGCTCTAAACCTGCTGAAGTCATGAACACACAACTGTTTTTAAACTGAAGGCTTTTATATTTCTTTTAAGGATTAACATATAACAGTAGCCTACTCTAATAATGTGTAGAAACTACTGCATTGAAAATATTATCTTTCTATTACAGTAAGTGTAAACTTATTGTTCATTGTATAAATATTGTATTAATGTTTTACACATGAAAATATGTACCTGTCTTAGTGGGTCCTGGAGAGATTTATCATATTTTGGTGTTGGAGACATTAAAACATTTGCAATCTCCTGCTTCAGATGAAATGTGTGTTTAGGAATTTTTTTTTTTTTTTTCTTTCTTCCTAGTTGGTTTTCTTTTGTCATTTGGAACAGTTTTGTTTTTGGAATGGCTGTCTTAATCCAGTATCTGCTGAAATCTGTTTATCTGTGAGGTTGTTGATGTGGATGTTACTTTTCTCAAACACTTTCACTTTGACCAGAGTGTGTGCATGTTATGCGACTATTTGTGTCAGAAGCCCGATCAGTTTGTGTTTTTAGTGTTGCTGGATCAAGAAAGAGGGCGTATTTAGATAAGATATAGACAACTGTTTATTTATCAACCTGGTTTAATTAGAGGCCTATAATGAAATCTGTATTTTTAAACAACAAGCAAATTTTCATAAGATGATCGTAGCTCCGTTAGGGTTCTCATAAGATGATCGAGTCTGTTAGAGTGAAATGTTGTGGCTTGTACTTTTCTCTAACTCTGCCTTCAGTCTGCTGGTTCTATTTGTATAGGAATCAGGAATAAAGATAAAAATGTGATAACAAATGAATAACAGAAATATATTCTAGATGGAAAAACATATCATGCTTGAAAAGATTTTAATATGACTGCCTTTAAAACCTTCCTGTAACAATTAGTTTCTCAATATGTAAATAGTACATAATAAATATAAAATAACTATATTAAAAACTCACATAATACTTGTCCTGAATTGACATTTATGAAAAACACCCTTATTCTAAAAACACATTTCAGTTGTTATAACCTGGAATTCATAATGAAGCCATTTATAAAATATGATTATAATAGAGTTGCTTCATTATGAATACATATTTCCATGTGTGTGTGTTTGAGCACGTCACTCTTGATAATCTATGAGAAAGATATTTAGCTGTTTATCACTATAGTCCCTCTATAATAGCTATAAACAGCATTTTGCTTCAATAACAAAATAATTTCAACATCATATTAATATTAATTCATATTGAATATTGGAGAATTTGGAGTTTATGACTGTGTGAACAGACAAAACTTAAGCACTATTTCCAGATTCATTGTNNNTTAAAACTCACATAATACTCGTCCTAACTTGACATTTATGAAAAACACCCTTATTCTAAGAACACATTTCAGTTGTTATAACCTGGAATTCATAATGAAGCCATTTATAAAATATGATTATAATAGAGTTGCTTCATTATGAATACATATTTCCATGTGTGTGTGTTTGAGCACGTCACTCTTGATAATCTATGAGAAAGATGTTTAGCTGTTTATCACTATAGTCCCTCTATAATAGCCTATAAACCAGCATTTTGCTTCAATAACAAAATAATTTCAACATCATATTAATATTAATTCATATTGAATATTGAAGAATTTGGAGTTTATGACTGTGTGAACAGACAAAACTTAAGCACTATTTCCAGATTCATTGTAAATAAATAATAATTATCAACAATAATATTAAATTAATAACACTACGCAGTAACTAAACTCAACTGATGAAGTGCTAAACCAAAACCAGAAACATGTTCCACTGGCTTTGACACTTGACAACCAGCGACTCTCACCTTTGTCTAGAGTGGAGGTTAAACTGTCAAATGAGAGCAGAGTTAATAACTTTTTTTTTATAAAGTTCTCACAGTCTCAACCGCCGATGGAAAAAAAAATAGCTATAGCCCCATCAGAATTTTGAATAGCCTGCTAGACTTCCTATTGCATTAGCCAAACTTTAGCTAACTTACATGGTAGCTCTCTCCTGAGTCANTAAATATTAATTCATATTGAATATTGAAGAATTTGGAGTTTATGACTGTGTGAACAGACAAAACTTAAACACTATTCCCAGATTCATTGTAAATAAATAATACTTATCAACAATAATAATAAATTAATAACACTACGCAGTAACTAAACTCAACTGATGAAGTGCTAAACCAAAACCAGAAACATGTTCCACTGGCTTTGACACTTGACAACCAGCGACTCTCACCTTTGTCTAGAGTGGAGGTTAAACTGTCAAATGAGAGCAGAGTTAATAACTTTTTTTTTATAAAGTTCTCACAGTCTCAACCGCCGATGGAAAAAAAAATAGCTATAGCCCCATCAGAATTTTGAATAGCCTACTAGACTTCCTATTGCATTAGCCAAACTTTAGCTAACTTACATGGTAGCTCTCTCATGAGTCATGGATGTTAGCAAGACAAATTAACTATATTTGCCTTTTGGATAATTAGCTGTAAATTCGAGGCACAGGTAGCTTAGTCTGTTGTTCATCACCACTCACCTCCACAGCAAGACAAACACAACTGGAAAGAGAGGGAGGGCTTCACTTCTGAAGCTCTCTGTCTGTCTGTCTGTGATGTGCCTATCAATGTGTACTACACTGCTGTCCTGCAGAGATGCAGAGAAAGGCTTCGGAACTCGACAGAGTTAATAAACCCAACCTGATATTTTGATTTTTTATTTGTTTGACAGGGAAAGCTGTGCAAACAGAAATACACACACACACATCTATACATATATTAATTTATTAAAAAAGAAAAAAAAAAGTCCTTCTTGAGGAAGAAAATGGGCAGGTGCTCAAGCCCCTTTGATGTCTATGTGTGCATGTTCCTGCTCACAATATCAACAAAAGTATTACTTGTATTGGCTACACTCACAATATCAACGAAACCTTTTTTTGAGAAACTTAAATAAAGAAAACA